>NC_068444.1:19379934-19654934 GCF_023373465.1 Oncorhynchus keta | reverse complement strand
CGCCTCAGGCAGCCAAGCCTATACAACATCCCTAATCAGCCGCGATCCCAAATACTACAAACCCCTATACGAAAATACAATAACATAAACCCATGTCACACCCTGGCCTGACCAAATATATAACGAAAACACAAAATACAATGACCAAGGCGTGACACACACACACACACACACACACACACACACACACACACACACACACACACACACACACACACACACACACACACACACACAGCACAAATCTCAATATTTCTCTCACCCACACAAACACCCTGATCTGCTCTGCCTTGGAGAAGATGACCTGATTTAAGTGGTGCCCTCAACTGTTTTCCAACCTGGTTATGTGTGTTTTCTTTAACCCAATTTAGCCTAACAGTGTAAGGCACGGAGGAGGCTAATGAGTTAGCCCGAGCTCCGGGCAACACACACGCAGGCAATGCAAGCATGGAGCTCAATAATTCAGACCGTACATGCAGTGGCACAGACATTCAATGATGCTTTTATTCTCATTCAGATTCATGAAATCTATATTTTATTTCTTATCCAAATCAATGTGCATACAAGCAGACAGATTGTATGCTGTTGTGATACGATGAGAAATTCAGATCCATAACATAAAATGTTTGGGCGTATTTCTTTCTTTCTTTTGCATCCAAATCAATTCACAGGCAGATTGTATTCTGTGTTCTGTCTCTGTGAGGTGCTGATCCATACCTTTGCATTCAACTTTAAATTGAAGTGATATACTAATACCTCTCTTTTCATCCCACCAACTATAAATTGTGTTACTGCGGCTTCTATCTCCCAAATTGTGGTTATTGATTGTGATGAAACCCATTGCCAACATCGCATCCATTCAGTAGCAGACCTGGGTTCAAATACTATTTGAAAGTATTTCAAATACTTTATCTGTGCTTGATTAAGCTTGCAGGCTGGAGCAAACGCTCAAAGTATTTGAAAGATTTTGAGTAGAATCTGAATCCAGGTTTGTTCAGCAGCAGGTCATTCACCCCAGTTACTGAGGACATGCTGGAACTTCTTAATCTTGAATTTTCCATCTTCCACCCTGGTGAGAGAAGAATCTCTCTCTCTCTCTCTCTCGCTCTCTCTCTCTCTCTCTCTCGCTTTCAATTCAAGGATTTTATTGGCATGGAAAACACGTTAACACTGCCACAGCAAGTGAACAAGATAATAAGCAAAAGTGAAATAAACAATAAAAAATACAGTAAACAGTAAACATTACAAAGTTCTCTCTCAGTTTCTTTATCTATCTCTCTCTGACTCTCAAATATATTTTGCACTCTCTAGCCCACTCTCTTTATCTCTCTCTCAAATTTCTTTCTCTCTTTGTAGCTCACTCTCTGTGTATCTCTCTCTCTCGCTCTCTCCCTCCATTTCGCTCCCTAACTTCACATCTCTTTCACAATTCCTACATCTCTCTCTCGCTCTCTCTCATGGACCCTGTGCATTATAACACAACGTCAACACAATTCGGTGTTAATATCACACCATACCATACATAATCCAGGCACTTGTCATCTCCCGTCTGGATTACTGCAACTCGCTGTTGGCTGGGCCCCCTGCCTGTGCCATTAAACCCCTACAACTCATCCAGAACGCCGCAGCCCGTCTGGTGTTCAACCTTCCCAAGTTCTCTCACGTCACCCCGCTCCTCCGCTCTCTCCACTGGCTTCCAGTTGAAGCTCGCATCCGCTACAAGACCATGGTGCTTGCCTACGGAGCTGTGAGGGGAACGGCACCTCAGTACCTCCAGGCTCTGATCGGGCCCTACACCCAAACAAGGGCACTGCGTTCATCCACCTCTGGCCTGCTCGCCTCCCTACCACTGAGGAAGTACAGTTCCCGCTCAGCCCAGTCAAAACTGTTCGCTGCTCTGGCCCCCAATGGTGGAACAAACTCCCCACGACGCCAGGACAGCGGAGTCAATCACCACCTTCCGGAGACACCTGATACCCCACCTCTTTAAGGAATACCTAGGATAGGATAAAGTAATCCTTCTCACCCCCCTTAAAAGATTTAGATGCACTATTGTAAAGTGGCTGTTCCACTGGATGTCATAAGGTGAATGCACCAATTTGTAAGTCGCTCTGGATAAGAGCGTCTGCTAAATGACTTAAATGTAATGTAAATGTATACCCTATTTACATTTCAGTTATAACCTTTTCACTTCAAATGGGAGGCAGATAACCTAGCGGTTAACAGCGTTGGACCAGTAACCAAAAGTTTGCTGGTTCGAATCCCTGAGCTGACTAGGTGGACAATATGTCGATGTGCCCTTGAGCAAGGCACTCAACCCTAACCCTAATCGCTCTGGATAAGAACGTATGTAAATGTTGCATATTTAGTTTCATTTCTCAACCACCAGCCCGTCCAGTGGGTGTTGGATTTTGTTTATTCCCTGTGTGTGCATATGAAACAACAACACAGTTAGGCAGCTGTTTGCATACTCAGCAAAGATACACACATACACACACACAGACACTTTAGGGACTCGGTGTGTCTGTTTGGTGGTAGAACAGCAGTCAGCCAGCTATAAATTAATTACTGTTCTCTGCTCTGATAGGTCCCCACCATGAGGAGACATTAGTGTGACGAGTCTTACCAGGGGGTTTAATTGTTGACTTTCTCCTGAAGAGAATTTCACTCATTGAGGTGGTCTCCACAATAATACTGCAAGGCAAGCACAGTCAACTCATACCAACATAATACTACACTGAGTGCCCCCCACATTTTGCCCTCAGAACAGCCTCAATTCATCGGGGAATAGACTCGACAAGTTGTTGAAAGTTCTACAGGGATGCTGGCCCATGTTGACTCGAATGCTTCCCACAGTTGTGTCAAGTTGGCTCGATGGCCAACTTCTTAACATACGCGGGAAATTGTTGAGTGTGGAAAAACCCAGCAGCGTTGCAGTTCTTGACAAACTCAAACAGTTGCACCTGACACTCACATGCAGGAACTAATGCAATAAATTATTGTTTTTATGTTTCTTGTTTTATGAAGAATGTATGTGGAAGTAAAACCTCAATGAACCAACCAGTGGTTATTTACAATGATAATATATTATTTGTTTTCTTCCTATATGTTTGAGATGGAAGTTGTTTTCCTCCTATATGTTTGAGATGGAAGTTGTTTTCTTCCTATATGTTTGAGATGGAAGTTGTTTTCTTCCTATATGTTTGAGATGGAAGTTCTTTTCTTCCTATATGTTTGAGATGGAAGTTGTTTTCCTCCTATATGTTTGAGTTGGAAGTTGTTTTCTTCCTATATGTTTGAGATGGAAGTTGTTTTCTTCCTATAGATGTTTTTTCTTCCTATATGTTTGAGATGGAAGTTGTTTTCTTCCTATATGTTTGAGATGGAAGTTGTTTTCTTCCTATATGTTTGAGATGGAAGTTGTTTTCTTCCTATATGTTTGAGATGGAAGTTGTTTTCCTCCTATATGTTTGAGATGGAAGTTGTTTTCTTCCTATATGTTTGAGATGGAAGTTGTTTTCTTCCTATATGTTTGAGATGGAAGTTGTTTTCTTCCTATATGTTTGAGTTGGAAGTTGTTTTCCTCCTATATGTTTGAGATGGAAGTTGTTTTCTTCCTATATGTTTGAGATGGAAGTTGTTTTCTTCCTATATGTTTGAGATGGAAGTTGTTTTCTTCCTATATGTTTGAGATGGAAGTTGTTTTCTTCCTATATGTTTGAGATGGAAGTTGTTTTCCTCCTATATGTTTGAGTTGGAAGTTGTTTTCCCCCTATATGTTTGAGATGGAAGTTGTTTTCTTCCTATATGTTTGAGTTGGAAGTTGTTTTCCTCCTATATGTTTGAGATGGAAGTTGTTTTCTTCCTATATGTTTGAGATGGAAGTTGTTTTCCTCCTATATGTTTGAGATGGAAGTTGTTTTCTTCCTATATGTTTGAGATGGAAGTTGTTTTCCTCCTATATGTTTGAGATGGAAGTTGTTTTCTTCCTATATGTTTGAGATGGAAGTTGTTTTCCTCCTATATGTTTGAGTTGGAAGTTGTTTTCTTCCTATATGTTTGAGATGGAAGTTGTTTTCTTCCTATATGTTTGAGATGGAAGTTGTTTTCTTCCTATATGTTTGAGATGGAAGTTGTTTTCTTCCTATATGTTTGAGATGGAAGTTGTTTTCTTCCTATATGTTTGAGATGGAAGTTGTTTTCTTCCTATATGTTTGAGATGGAAGTTGTTTTCTTCCTATATGTTTGAGATGGAAGTTGTTTTCTTCCTATATGTTTGAGATGGAAGTTGTTTTCTTCCTATATGTTTGAGATGGAAGTTGTTTTCTTCCTATATGTTTGAGATGGAAGTTGTTTTCTTCCTATATGTTTGAGATGGAAGTTGTTTTCTTCCTATATGTTTGAGATGGAAGTTGTTTTCTTCCTATATGTTTGAGATGGAAGTTGTTTTCTTCCTATATGTTTGAGATGGAAGTTGTTTTCTTCCTATATGTTTGAGTTGGAAGTTGTTTTCTTCCTATATGTTTGAGATGGAAGTTGTTTTCTTCCTATATGTTTGAGATGGAAGTTGTTTTCCTCCTATATGTTTGAGATGGAAGTTGTTTTCTTCCTATATGTTTGAGTTGGAAGTTGTTTTCTTCCTATATGTTTGAGTTGGAAGTTGTTTTCTTCCTATATGTTTGAGATGGAAGTTGTTTTCTTCCTATATGTTTGAGATGGAAGTTGTTTTCTTCCTATATGTTTGAGATGGAAGTTGTTTTCTTCCTATATGTTTGAGATGGAAGTTGTTTTCTTCCTATATGTTTGAGATGGAAGTTGTTTTCTTCCTATATGTTTGAGATGGAAGTTGTTTTCTTCCTATATGTTTGAGTTGGAAGTTGTTTTCTTCCTATATGTTTGAGATGGAAGTTGTTTTCTTCCTATATGTTTGAGATGGAAGTTGTTTTCTTCCTATATGTTTGAGTTGGAAGTTGTTCTCCTCCTATATGTTTGAGTTGGAAGTTGTTTTCTTCCTATATGTTTGAGATGGAAGTTGTTTTCTTCCTATATGTTTGAGATGGAAGTTGTTTTCTTCCTATATGTTTGAGATGGAAGTTGTTTTCTTCCTATATGTTTGAGTTGGAAGTTGTTTTCTTCCTATATGTTTGAGTTGGAAGTTGTTTTCCTCCTATATGTTTGAGATGGAAGTTGTTTTCCTCCTATATGTTTGAGATGGAAGTTGTTTTCCTCCTATATGTTTGAGATGGAAGTTGTTTTCTTCCTATATGTTTGAGATGGAAGTTGTTTTCCTCCTATATGTTTGAGTTGGAAGTTGTTTTCCTCCTATATGTTTGAGATGGAAGTTGTTTTCTTCCTATATGTTTGAGATGGAAGTTGTTTTCCTCCTATATGTTTGAGATGGAAGTTGTTTTCCTCCTATATGTTTGAGATGGAAGTTGTTTTCTTCCTATATGTTTGAGATGGAAGTTGTTTTCTTCCTATATGTTTGAGATGGAAGTTGTTTTCTTCCTATATGTTTGAGATGGAAGTTGTTTTCCTCCTATATGTTTGAGATGGAAGTTGTTTTCCTCCTATATGTTTGAGATGGAAGTTGTTTTCTTCCTATATGTTTGAGTTGGAAGTTGTTTTCTTCCTATATGTTTGAGTTGGAAGTTGTTTTCTTCCTATATGTTTGAGTTGGAAGTTGTTTTCTTCCTATATGTTTGAGATGGAAGTTGTTTTCTTCCTATATGTTTGAGTTGGAAGTTGTTTTCTTCCTATATGTTTGAGATGGAAGTTGTTTTCTTCCTATATGTTTGAGATGGAAGTTGTTTTCTTCCTATATGTTTGAGTTGGAAGTTGTTCTCCTCCTATATGTTTGAGTTGGAAGTTGTTTTCTTCCTATATGTTTGAGATGGAAGTTGTTTTCTTCCTATATGTTTGAGATGGAAGTTGTTTTCTTCCTATATGTTTGAGATGGAAGTTGTTTTCTTCCTATATGTTTGAGTTGGAAGTTGTTTTCTTCCTATATGTTTGAGTTGGAAGTTGTTTTCCTCCTATATGTTTGAGATGGAAGTTGTTTTCCTCCTATATGTTTGAGATGGAAGTTGTTTTCCTCCTATATGTTTGAGATGGAAGTTGTTTTCTTCCTATATGTTTGAGATGGAAGTTGTTTTCCTCCTATATGTTTGAGTTGGAAGTTGTTTTCCTCCTATATGTTTGAGATGGAAGTTGTTTTCTTCCTATATGTTTGAGATGGAAGTTGTTTTCCTCCTATATGTTTGAGATGGAAGTTGTTTTCCTCCTATATGTTTGAGATGGAAGTTGTTTTCTTCCTATATGTTTGAGATGGAAGTTGTTTTCTTCCTATATGTTTGAGATGGAAGTTGTTTTCTTCCTATATGTTTGAGATGGAAGTTGTTTTCTTCCTATATGTTTGAGATGGAAGTTGTTTTCTTCCTATATGTTTGAGATGGAAGTTGTTTTCCTCCTATATGTTTGAGATGGAAGTTGTTTTCTTCCTATATGTTTGAGATGGAAGTTGTTTTCCTCCTATATGTTTGAGATGGAAGTTGTTTTCTTCCTATATGTTTGAGTTGGAAGTTGTTTTCTTCCTATATGTTTGAGATGGAAGTTCTTTTCTTCCTATATGTTTGAGTTGGAAGTTGTTTTCCTCCTATATGTTTGAGTTGGAAGTTGTTTTCTTCCTATATGTTTGAGTTGGAAGTTGTTTTCTTCCTATATGTTTGAGATGGAAGTTGTTTTCTTCCTATATGTTTGAGTTGGAAGTTGTTTTCTTCCTATATGTTTGAGATGGAAGTTGTTTTCTTCCTATATGTTTGAGATGGAAGTTGTTTTCTTCCTATATGTTTGAGATGGAAGTTGTTTTCTTCCTATATGTTTGAGATGGAAGTTGTTTTCTTCCTATATGTTTGAGATGGAAGTTGTTTTCCTCCTATATGTTTGAGATGGAAGTTGTTTTCTTCCTATATGTTTGAGATGGAAGTTGTTTTCTTCCTATATGTTTGAGATGGAAGTTGTTTTCTTCCTATATGTTTGAGATGGAAGTTGTTTTCTTCCTATATGTTTGAGATGGAAGTTGTTTTCTTCCTATATGTTTGAGATGGAAGTTGTTTTCTTCCTATATGTTTGAGATGAAAGTTGTTTTCTTCCTATATGTTTGAGATGGAAGTTGTTTTCTTCCTATATGTTTGAGATGGAAGTTGTTTTCTTCCTATATGTTTGAGATGGAAGTTGTTTTCTTCCTATATGTTTGAGATGGAAGTTGTTTTCCTCCTATATGTTTGAGATGGAAGTTGTTTTCTTCCTATATGTTTGAGATGGAAGTTGTTTTCCTCCTATATGTTTGAGATGGAAGTTGTTTTCTTCCTATATGTTTGAGATGGAAGTTGTTTTCTTCCTATATGTTTGAGTTGGAAGTTGTTTTCTTCCTATATGTTTGAGATGGAAGTTGTTTTCTTCCTATATGTTTGAGTTGGAAGTTGTTTTCTTCCTATATGTTTGAGATGGAAGTTGTTTTCTTCCTATATGTTTGAGTTGGAAGTTGTTTTCTTCCTATATGTTTGAGATGGAAGTTGTTTTCTTCCTATATGTTTGAGATGGAAGTTGTTTTCTTCCTATATGTTTGAGATGGAAGTTGTTTTCCTCCTATATGTTTGAGATGGAAGTTGTTTTCTTCCTATATGTTTGAGATGGAAGTTGTTTTCTTCCTATATGTTTGAGATGGAAGTTGTTTTCTTCCTATATGTTTGAGATGGAAGTTGTTTTCTTCCTATATGTTTGAGATGGAAGTTGTTTTCTTCCTATATGTTTGAGATGGAAGTTGTTTTCTTCCTATATGTTTGAGATGAAAGTTGTTTTCTTCCTATATGTTTGAGATGGAAGTTGTTTTCTTCCTATATGTTTGAGATGGAAGTTGTTTTCTTCCTATATGTTTGAGATGGAAGTTGTTTTCTTCCTATATGTTTGAGATGGAAGTTGTTTTCCTCCTATATGTTTGAGATGGAAGTTGTTTTCTTCCTATATGTTTGAGATGGAAGTTGTTTTCCTCCTATATGTTTGAGATGGAAGTTGTTTTCTTCCTATATGTTTGAGATGGAAGTTGTTTTCTTCCTATATGTTTGAGTTGGAAGTTGTTTTCTTCCTATATGTTTGAGATGGAAGTTGTTTTCTTCCTATATGTTTGAGTTGGAAGTTGTTTTCTTCCTATATGTTTGAGATGGAAGTTGTTTTCTTCCTATATGTTTGAGTTGGAAGTTGTTTTCTTCCTATATGTTTGAGATGGAAGTTGTTTTCTTCCTATATGTTTGAGATGGAAGTTGTTTTCTTCCTATATGTTTGAGATGGAAGTTGTTTTCTTCCTATATGTTTGAGATGGAAGTTGTTTTCTCCCTATATGTTTGAGATGGAAGTTGTTTTCCTCCTATATGTTTGAGATGGAAGTTGTTTTCTTCCTATATGTTTGAGATGGAAGTTGTTTTCTTCCTATATGTTTGAGATGGAAGTTGTTTTCTTCCTATATGTTTGAGATGGAAGTTGTTTTCTTCCTATATGTTTGAGATGGAAGTTGTTTTCTTCCTATATGTTTGAGATGGAAGTTGTTTTCTTCCTATATGTTTGAGATGGAAGTTGTTTTCTTCCTATATGTTTGAGATGGAAGTTGTTTTCTTCCTATATGTTTGAGATGGAAGTTGTTTTCTTCCTATATGTTTGAGATGGAAGTTGTTTTCCTCCTATATGTTTGAGATGGAAGTTGTTTTCTTCCTATATGTTTGAGATGGAAGTTGTTTTCCTCCTATATGTTTGAGATGGAAGTTGTTTTCTTCCTATATGTTTGAGATGGAAGTTGTTTTCTTCCTATATGTTTGAGTTGGAAGTTGTTTTCCTCCTATATGTTTGAGATGGAAGTTGTTTTCTTCCTATATGTTTGAGATGGAAGTTGTTTTCTTCCTATATGTTTGAGATGGAAGTTGTTTTCTTCCTATATGTTTGAGATGGAAGTTGTTTTCTTCCTATATGTTTGAGATGGAAGTTGTTTTCCTCCTATATGTTTGAGTTGGAAGTTGTTTTCCCCCTATATGTTTGAGATGGAAGTTGTTTTCTTCCTATATGTTTGAGTTGGAAGTTGTTTTCCTCCTATATGTTTGAGATGGAAGTTGTTTTCTTCCTATATGTTTGAGATGGAAGTTGTTTTCCTCCTATATGTTTGAGATGGAAGTTGTTTTCTTCCTATATGTTTGAGATGGAAGTTGTTTTCCTCCTATATGTTTGAGATGGAAGTTGTTTTCTTCCTATATGTTTGAGATGGAAGTTGTTTTCCTCCTATATGTTTGAGTTGGAAGTTGTTTTCTTCCTATATGTTTGAGATGGAAGTTGTTTTCTTCCTATATGTTTGAGATGGAAGTTGTTTTCTTCCTATATGTTTGAGATGGAAGTTGTTTTCTTCCTATATGTTTGAGATGGAAGTTGTTTTCTTCCTATATGTTTGAGATGGAAGTTGTTTTCTTCCTATATGTTTGAGATGGAAGTTGTTTTCTTCCTATATGTTTGAGATGGAAGTTGTTTTCTTCCTATATGTTTGAGATGGAAGTTGTTTTCTTCCTATATGTTTGAGATGGAAGTTGTTTTCTTCCTATATGTTTGAGATGGAAGTTGTTTTCTTCCTATATGTTTGAGATGGAAGTTGTTTTCTTCCTATATGTTTGAGATGGAAGTTGTTTTCTTCCTATATGTTTGAGATGGAAGTTGTTTTCTTCCTATATGTTTGAGATGGAAGTTGTTTTCTTCCTATATGTTTGAGTTGGAAGTTGTTTTCTTCCTATATGTTTGAGATGGAAGTTGTTTTCTTCCTATATGTTTGAGATGGAAGTTGTTTTCTCCTATATGTTTGAGATGGAAGTTGTTTTCTTCCTATATGTTTGAGTTGGAAGTTGTTTTCTTCCTATATGTTTGAGTTGGAAGTTGTTTTCTTCCTATATGTTTGAGATGGAAGTTGTTTTCTTCCTATATGTTTGAGATGGAAGTTGTTTTCTTCCTATATGTTTGAGATGGAAGTTGTTTTCTTCCTATATGTTTGAGATGGAAGTTGTTTTCTTCCTATATGTTTGAGATGGAAGTTGTTTTCTTCCTATATGTTTGAGATGGAAGTTGTTTTCTTCCTATATGTTTGAGTTGGAAGTTGTTTTCTTCCTATATGTTTGAGATGGAAGTTGTTTTCTTCCTATATGTTTGAGATGGAAGTTGTTTTCTTCCTATATGTTTGAGTTGGAAGTTGTTCTCCTCCTATATGTTTGAGTTGGAAGTTGTTTTCTTCCTATATGTTTGAGATGGAAGTTGTTTTCTTCCTATATGTTTGAGATGGAAGTTGTTTTCTTCCTATATGTTTGAGATGGAAGTTGTTTTCTTCCTATATGTTTGAGTTGGAAGTTGTTTTCTTCCTATATGTTTGAGTTGGAAGTTGTTTTCCTCCTATATGTTTGAGATGGAAGTTGTTTTCCTCCTATATGTTTGAGATGGAAGTTGTTTTCCTCCTATATGTTTGAGATGGAAGTTGTTTTCTTCCTATATGTTTGAGATGGAAGTTGTTTTCCTCCTATATGTTTGAGTTGGAAGTTGTTTTCCTCCTATATGTTTGAGATGGAAGTTGTTTTCTTCCTATATGTTTGAGATGGAAGTTGTTTTCCTCCTATATGTTTGAGATGGAAGTTGTTTTCCTCCTATATGTTTGAGATGGAAGTTGTTTTCTTCCTATATGTTTGAGATGGAAGTTGTTTTCTTCCTATATGTTTGAGATGGAAGTTGTTTTCTTCCTATATGTTTGAGATGGAAGTTGTTTTCCTCCTATATGTTTGAGATGGAAGTTGTTTTCCTCCTATATGTTTGAGATGGAAGTTGTTTTCTTCCTATATGTTTGAGTTGGAAGTTGTTTTCTTCCTATATGTTTGAGTTGGAAGTTGTTTTCTTCCTATATGTTTGAGTTGGAAGTTGTTTTCTTCCTATATGTTTGAGATGGAAGTTGTTTTCTTCCTATATGTTTGAGTTGGAAGTTGTTTTCTTCCTATATGTTTGAGATGGAAGTTGTTTTCTTCCTATATGTTTGAGATGGAAGTTGTTTTCTTCCTATATGTTTGAGTTGGAAGTTGTTCTCCTCCTATATGTTTGAGTTGGAAGTTGTTTTCTTCCTATATGTTTGAGATGGAAGTTGTTTTCTTCCTATATGTTTGAGATGGAAGTTGTTTTCTTCCTATATGTTTGAGATGGAAGTTGTTTTCTTCCTATATGTTTGAGTTGGAAGTTGTTTTCTTCCTATATGTTTGAGTTGGAAGTTGTTTTCCTCCTATATGTTTGAGATGGAAGTTGTTTTCCTCCTATATGTTTGAGATGGAAGTTGTTTTCCTCCTATATGTTTGAGATGGAAGTTGTTTTCTTCCTATATGTTTGAGATGGAAGTTGTTTTCCTCCTATATGTTTGAGTTGGAAGTTGTTTTCCTCCTATATGTTTGAGATGGAAGTTGTTTTCTTCCTATATGTTTGAGATGGAAGTTGTTTTCCTCCTATATGTTTGAGATGGAAGTTGTTTTCCTCCTATATGTTTGAGATGGAAGTTGTTTTCTTCCTATATGTTTGAGATGGAAGTTGTTTTCTTCCTATATGTTTGAGATGGAAGTTGTTTTCTTCCTATATGTTTGAGATGGAAGTTGTTTTCTTCCTATATGTTTGAGATGGAAGTTGTTTTCTTCCTATATGTTTGAGATGGAAGTTGTTTTCTTCCTATATGTTTGAGATGGAAGTTGTTTTCTTCCTATATGTTTGAGATGGAAGTTGTTTTCCTCCTATATGTTTGAGATGGAAGTTGTTTTCTTCCTATATGTTTGAGTTGGAAGTTGTTTTCTTCCTATATGTTTGAGATGGAAGTTCTTTTCTTCCTATATGTTTGAGTTGGAAGTTGTTTTCCTCCTATATGTTTGAGTTGGAAGTTGTTTTCTTCCTATATGTTTGAGTTGGAAGTTGTTTTCTTCCTATATGTTTGAGATGGAAGTTGTTTTCTTCCTATATGTTTGAGTTGGAAGTTGTTTTCTTCCTATATGTTTGAGATGGAAGTTGTTTTCTTCCTATATGTTTGAGATGGAAGTTGTTTTCTTCCTATATGTTTGAGATGGAAGTTGTTTTCTTCCTATATGTTTGAGATGGAAGTTGTTTTCTTCCTATATGTTTGAGATGGAAGTTGTTTTCCTCCTATATGTTTGAGATGGAAGTTGTTTTCTTCCTATATGTTTGAGATGGAAGTTGTTTTCTTCCTATATGTTTGAGATGGAAGTTGTTTTCTTCCTATATGTTTGAGATGGAAGTTGTTTTCTTCCTATATGTTTGAGATGGAAGTTGTTTTCTTCCTATATGTTTGAGATGGAAGTTGTTTTCTTCCTATATGTTTGAGATGAAAGTTGTTTTCTTCCTATATGTTTGAGATGGAAGTTGTTTTCTTCCTATATGTTTGAGATGGAAGTTGTTTTCTTCCTATATGTTTGAGATGGAAGTTGTTTTCTTCCTATATGTTTGAGATGGAAGTTGTTTTCCTCCTATATGTTTGAGATGGAAGTTGTTTTCTTCCTATATGTTTGAGATGGAAGTTGTTTTCCTCCTATATGTTTGAGATGGAAGTTGTTTTCTTCCTATATGTTTGAGATGGAAGTTGTTTTCTTCCTATATGTTTGAGTTGGAAGTTGTTTTCTTCCTATATGTTTGAGATGGAAGTTGTTTTCTTCCTATATGTTTGAGTTGGAAGTTGTTTTCTTCCTATATGTTTGAGATGGAAGTTGTTTTCTTCCTATATGTTTGAGATGGAAGTTGTTTTCTTCCTATATGTTTGAGATGGAAGTTGTTTTCTTCCTATATGTTTGAGATGGAAGTTGTTTTCTTCCTATATGTTTGAGATGGAAGTTGTTTTCCTCCTATATGTTTGAGATGGAAGTTGTTTTCTTCCTATATGTTTGAGATGGAAGTTGTTTTCTTCCTATATGTTTGAGATGGAAGTTGTTTTCTTCCTATATGTTTGAGATGGAAGTTGTTTTCTTCCTATATGTTTGAGATGGAAGTTGTTTTCTTCCTATATGTTTGAGATGGAAGTTGTTTTCTTCCTATATGTTTGAGATGGAAGTTGTTTTCTTCCTATATGTTTGAGATGGAAGTTGTTTTCTTCCTATATGTTTGAGATGGAAGTTGTTTTCTTCCTATATGTTTGAGATGGAAGTTGTTTTCTTTCCTAAGTTTGTTTTTTCTTCCTATATGTTTGAGATGGAAGTTGTTTTCTTCCTATATGTTTGAGATGGAAGTTGTTTTCTTCCTATATGTTTGAGATGGAAGTTGTTTTCTTCCTATATGTTTGAGATGGAAGTTGTTTTCTTCCTATATGTTTGAGATGGAAGTTGTTTTCTTCCTATATGTTTGAGATGGAAGTTGTTTTCTTCCTATATGTTTGAGATGGAAGTTGTTTTCTTCCTATATGTTTGAGATGGAAGTTGTTTTCTTCCTATATGTTTGAAGTTGTTTTCTTCCTATATGTTTGAGATGGAAGTTGTTTTCTTCCTATATGTTTGAGATGGAAGTTGTTTTCTTCCTATATGTTTGAGATGGAAGTTGTTTTCTTCCTATATGTTTGAGATGGAAGTTGTTTTCTTCCTATATGTTTGAGATGGAAGTTGTTTTCTTCCTATATGTTTGAGATGGAAGTTGTTTTCTCCTATATGTTTGAGATGGAAGTTGTTTTCTCCTATATGTTTGAGATGGAAGTTGTTTTCTTCCTATATGTTTGAGATGGAAGTTTTCTTGTTTTTTTCTTCCTATATGTTTGAGATGGAAGTTGTTTTCTTCCTATATGTTTGAGATGGAAGTTGTTTTCTTCCTATATGTTTGAGATGGAAGTTGTTTTCTTCCTATATGTTTGAGATGGAAGTTGTTTTCTTCCTATATGTTTGAGATGGAAGTTGTTTTCTTCCTATATGTTTGAGATGGAAGTTGTTTTCTTCCTATATGTTTGAGATGGAAGTTGTTTTCTTCCTATATGTTTGAGATGGAAGTTGTTTTCTTCCTATATGTTTGAGATGGAAGTTGTTTTCCTCCTATATGTTTGAGATGGAAGTTGTTTTCTTCCTATATGTTTGAGATGGAAGTTGTTTTCTTCCTATATGTTTGAGATGGAAGTTGTTTTCTTCCTATATGTTTGAGATGGAAGTTGTTTTCTTCCTATATGTTTGAGATGGAAGTTGTTTTCTTCCTATATGTTTGAGATGGAAGTTGTTTTCTTCCTATATGTTTGAGATGGAAGTTGTTTTTTATATGGAAGTTGTTTTCTTCCTATATGTTTGAGATGGAAGTTGTTTTCTTCCTATATGTTTGAGATGGAAGTTGTTTTCTTCCTATATGTTTGAGATGGAAGTTGTTTTCTCCTATATGTTTGAGATGGAAGTTGTTTTTTTCCTATATGTTTGAGATGGAAGTTGTTTTCTTCCTATATGTTTGAGATGGAAGTTGTTTTCTTCCTATATGTTTGAGATGGAAGTTGTTTTCTTCCTATATGTTTGAGATGGAAGTTGTTTTCTTCCTATATGTTTGAGATGGAAGTTGTTTTCTTCCTATATGTTTGAGATGGAAGTTGTTTTCCTATATCCTATATGTTTGAGATGGAAGTTGTTTTCTTCCTATATGTTTGAGATGGAAGTTGTTTTCCTCCTATATGTTTGAGATGGAAGTTGTTTTCTTCCTATATGTTTGAGATGGAAGTTGTTTTCCTCCTATATGTTTGAGATGGAAGTTGTTTTCTTCCCATATGTTTGAGTTGGAAGTTGTTTTCTTCCTATATGTTTGAGATGGAAGTTGTTTTCTTCCTATATGTTTGAGATGGAAGTTGTTTTCTTCCTATATGTTTGAGATGGAAGTTGTTTTCTTCCTATATGTTTGAGATGGAAGTTGTTTTCTTCCTATATGTTTGAGTTGGAAGTTGTTTTCCTCCTATATGTTTGAGATGGAAGTTGTTTTCCTCCTATATGTTTGAGATGGAAGTTGTTTTCTTCCTATATGTTTGAGATGGAAGTTGTTTTCCTCCTATATGTTTGAGATGGAAGTTGTTTTCTTCCCATATGTTTGAGTTGGAAGTTGTTTTCTTCCTATATGTTTGAGATGGAAGTTGTTTTCTTCCTATATGTTTGAGATGGAAGTTGTTTTCTTCCTATATGTTTGAGATGGAAGTTGTTTTCTTCCTATATGTTTGAGATGGAAGTTGTTTTCTTCCTATATGTTTGAGTTGGAAGTTGTTTTCCTCCTATATGTTTGAGATGGAAGTTGTTTTCTTCCTATATGTTTGAGTTGGAAGTTGTTTTCTTCCTATATGTTTGAGATGGAAGTTGTTTTCCTCCTATATGTTTGAGATGGAAGTTGTTTTCTTCCTATATGTTTGAGTTGGAAGTTGTTTTCTTCCTATATGTTTGAGATGGAAGTTGTTTTCTTCCTATATGTTTGAGTTGGAAGTTGTTTTCTTCCTATATGTTTGAGATGGAAGTTGTTTTCCTCCTATATGTTTGAGATGGAAGTTGTTTTCTTCCTATATGTTTGAGTTGGAAGTTGTTTTCTTCCTATATGTTTGAGATGGAAGTTGTTTTCTTCCTATATGTTTGAGATGGAAGTTGTTTTCTTCCTATATGTTTGAGATGGAAGTTGTTTTCCTCCTATATGTTTGAGATGGAAGTTGTTTTCTTCCTATATGTTTGAGTTGGAAGTTGTTTTCTTCCTATATGTTTGAGATGGAAGTTGTTTTCTTCCTATATGTTTGAGATGGAAGTTGTTTTCTTCCTATATGTTTGAGTTGGAAGTTGTTTTCTTCCTATATGTTTGAGTTGGAAGTTGTTTTCTTCCTATATGTTTGAGATGGAAGTTGTTTTCTTCCTATATGTTTGAGTTGGAAGTTGTTTTCTTCCTATATGTTTGAGATGGAAGTTGTTTTCTTCCTATATGTTTGAGATGGAAGTTGTTTTCTTCCTATATGTTTGAGATGGAAGTTGTTTTCTTCCTATATGTTTGAGATGGAAGTTGTTTTCTTCCTATATGTTTGAGATGGAAGTTGTTTTCTTCCTATATGTTTGAGTTGGAAGTTGTTTTCCTCCTATATGTTTGAGTTGGAAGTTGTTTTCTTCCTATATGTTTGAGATGGAAGTTGTTTTCTTCCTATATGTTTGAGATGGAAGTTGTTTTCTTCCTATATGTTTGAGATGGAAGTTGTTTTCTTCCTATATGTTTGAGATGGAAGTTGTTTTCTTCCTATATGTTTGAGATGGAAGTTGTTTTCTTCCTATATGTTTGAGTTGGAAGTTGTTTTCCTCCTATATGTTTGAGATGGAAGTTGTTTTCTTCCTATATGTTTGAGATGGAAGTTGTTTTCTTCCTATATGTTTGAGTTGGAAGTTGTTTTCCTCCTATATGTTTGAGTTGGAAGTTGTTTTCTTCCTATATGTTTGAGATGGAAGTTGTTTTCCTCCTATATGTTTGAGTTGGAAGTTGTTTTCTTCCTATATGTTTGAGTTGGAAGTTGTTTTCCTCCTATATGTTTGAGATGGAAGTTGTTTTCTTCCTATATGTTTGAGTTGGAAGTTGTTTTCTTCCTATATGTTTGAGATGGAAGTTGTTTTCCTCCTATATGTTTGAGATGGAAGTTGTTTTCTTCCTATATGTTTGAGTTGGAAGTTGTTTTCTTCCTATATGTTTGAGATGGAAGTTGTTTTCCTCCTATATGTTTGAGTTGGAAGTTGTTTTCTTCCTATATGTTTGAGATGGAAGTTGTTTTCCTCCTATATGTTTGAGATGGAAGTTGTTTTCTTCCTATATGTTTGAGATGGAAGTTGTTTTCTTCCGATATGTTTGAGTTGGAAGTTGTTTGTTTTATACTGTTTGTTTTTTTAAGTTGTAATCCTTTTTTAAACTGAGACTAAGTTTCAAGATGGGGGGATGTCATAGAATTACAACATTATGTCAATCACATGACTCTTATATTAGAACATAATCCTATTTTAGTACTCACACTGTCTGTTTTTCTTAGAGGCAACACAATCGGATTGTTAGAACTTTCCTGTGTCTGTGTGAAGAGAGAGAAGCCTGAGATTTAATGCTGACAAGTAGATTTACGATGGCTTGGTGATAACCTGAAGTCTGCATTGCATTCCAATCCATGATTAGTGTCTGTGTGCCTGTCTGTCGTTAACAGGGAGAAACAACCACCAGTTTATTTAAGGAAAGGATGTAGTATTCTAGGATACATTAGTATTTCTGTATAAACAAGCAGTAAATGAACTAGAGACAGATATTTAATAATAATAATAATATATGCCATTTAGCAGACGCTTTTATCCAAAGCGACTTACAGTCATGTGTGCATACATTCTACGTATGGGTGGTCCCGGGAATCGAACCCACTACCCTGGCGTTACAAGCGCCATGCTCTACCAACTGTGCTACAGTATTTGGCGCCATGTAAAACTTGATGTCTGTTGCATGAGAGCACAATGTACCTTTTGTATAATTTCAATGTTCTTCGTTCTGTTCTTCGTCACAAGGACTCAGGAAGACTATAAAGAGTTGTAACGGAATCCTGTTTTTTGGGCTTTAACTCTACACCATTGGGTGATTGTTAACGTGCCATTACTGCAGTAATTACTAATAAAGTTTGAAGAAATCTGAAAGTCTTTGTCACGGTTTTCATATGGTGAAGGAGAGTCGGACCAAACTGCAGCGTGTCGATTGCGATCCATGTTTATTTAAACAACGTAAACACGAATAAACACAAACTCAACAAAACAATAAACGTAGTGAAAACCGAAAAAAGCCTATACTTGTGTCAACTAACACAGCACAAGGACATCAAGACACTCAGGACAATCACCCACGACAAACTCAAAGAATATGGCTGCCTAAATATGGTTCCCAATCAGAGACAATGATAAGCACCTGCCTCTGATTGAGAACCACTCCAGACAGCCATAGACTTTGCTAGATAACCCCACTAGCTACAATCCCAAATACATACACACCAAAACCCCAAGACAAAACACACCACAATACAAAAACTCCATGCCACACCCTGGCCTGACCCAATACATGAAGAAAAACACAAAATACTTAGACCAGGGCGTGACAGTCTTTCCTTTGATTACAATAATTCCACGACACCTACGACCATACCCCGCTAAAAGGCACTTCAATATTTTGTCTTGCGCATTCCACTCTGAATGGCACACATACACAATCCATGTCTCAATTGTGTCAAGGCATAGAAATCCTTCCTTACCCTGTCTCCTCCCTTCAACTACACTGATTGAAGTGGATCACAGGTTTGACCTGGATTCACCTGGTCAGTCTGTGTCATGGTTAGAGCAGATGTTGTTGACGTTTTGGCTGCTTTGTTTATGTAATTTCACTCCGTCTATTTTAGAATACCACTGCAAACCAAGCACAGTCAACTGGTGGACACTACACAACAACATACTACTTTGTGTGCATGAGGTACACTTATATATCAGTAATGTGAAAACATAACCTCACAGGTAGTGAAGCTAAGTGTTGAGGCGTGAAGAACAGACAATAGCAAGTTGTAATGTAGCTGTATGTAGAATGCAAAGTAGCCAAGAAGGACATTAGGTTGGCAGCTCTCTGTACAACTGTGCGAGAGCGTGTTGAACGTGTTGTGTTGAACGTGTTGTCTTGAACGTGTTGTGTTGAACGTGTTGTGTTGAACGTGTTGTCTTGAACGTGTTGTGTTGAACGTGTTGTCTTGAACGTGTTGTGTTGAACGTGTTGTGTTGAACGTGTTGTGTTGAACGTGTTGTCTTGAACGTGTTGTCTTGAACGTGTTGTGTTGAACGTGTTGTGTTGAACGTGTTGTCTTGAACGTGTTGTCTTGAACGTGTTGTGTTGAACGTGTTGTGTTGAACGTGTTGTCTTGAACGTGTTGTCTTGAACGTGTTGTGTTGAACGTGTTGTGTTGAACGTGTTGTCTTGAACGTGTTGTGTTGAAAGTGTTGTGTTGAAAGTGTTGTCTTGAACGTGTTGTGTTGAACGTGTTGTGTTGAACGTGTTGTGTTGAACGTGTTGTGTTGAACGTGTTGTGTTGAACGTGTTGTCTTGAACGTGTTGTGTTGAACGTGTTGTGTTGAACGTGTTGTGTTGAACGTGTTGTCTTGAACGTGTTGTGTTGAACGTGTTGTCTTGAACGTGTTGTCTTGAACGTGTTGTCTTGAACGTGTTGTGTTGAACGTGTTGTGTTGAACGTGTTGTCTTGAACGTGTTGTGTTGAACGTGTTGTCTTGAACGTGTTGTCTTGAACGTGTTGTCTTGAACGTGTTGTGTTGAACGTGTTGTGTTGAACGTGTTGTCTTGAACGTGTTGTGTTGAACGTGTTGTGTTGAACGTGTTGTGTTGAACGTGCTGTCTTGAACGTGTTGTGTTGAACGTGTTGTCTTGAACGTGTTGTGTTGAACGTGTTGTGTTGAACGTGTTGTCTTGAACGTGTTGTGTTGAACGTGTTGTGTTGAACGTGTTGTCTTGAACGTGTTGTGTTGAACGTATTGTGTTGAACGTGTTGTTTTGAACGTGTTGTGTTGTCTTGAACGTGTTGTGTTGAACGTGTTGTGTTGAACGTGTTGTCTTGAACGTGTTGTGTTGAACGTGTTGTGTTGAACGTGTTGTCTTGAACGTGTTGTCTTGAACGTGTTGTCTTGAACGTGTTGTGTTGAACGTGTTGTGTTGAACGTGCTGTCTTGAACGTGTTGTGTTGAACGTGTTGTCTTGAACGTGTTGTGTTGAACGTGTTGTCTTGAACGTGTTGTCTTGAACGTGTTGTGTTGAACGTGTTGTGTTGAACGTGTTGTCTTGAACGTGTTGTCTTGAACGTGTTGTGTTGAACGTGTTGTGTTGAACGTGTTGTCTTGAACGTGTTGTGTTGAAAGTGTTGTGTTGAAAGTGTTGTCTTGAACGTGTTGTGTTGAACGTGCTGTCTTGAACGTGTTGTGTTGAACGTGTTGTCTTGAACGTGTTGTGTTGAACGTGTTGTGTTGAACGTGTTGTGTTGAACGTGTTGTCTTGAACGTGTTGTCTTGAACGTGTTGTGTTGAACGTGTTGTCTTGAACGTGTTGTCTTGAACGTGTTGTCTTGAACGTGTTGTCTTGAACGTGTTGTGTTGAACGTGTTGTGTTGAACGTGTTGTGTTGAACGTGTTGTGTTGAACGTGTTGTCTTGAACGTGTTGTCTTGAACGTGTTGTGTTGAACGTGTTGTCTTGAACGTGTTGTCTTGAATGTGTTGTGTTGAACGTGTTGTCTTGAACGTGTTGTCTTGAACGTGTTGTGTTGAACGTGTTGTCTTGAACGTGTTGTCTTGAACGTGTTGTGTTGAACGTGTTGTCTTGAACGTGTTGTCTTGAATGTGTTGTGTTGAACGTGTTGTCTTGAACGTGTTGTCTTGAACGTGTTGTGTTGAACGTGTTGTCTTGAACGTGTTGTCTTGAACGTGTTGTGTTGAACATGTTGTCTTGAACATGTTGTCTTGAACGTGTTGTCTTGAACGTGTTGTCTTGAACGTGTTGTCTTGAACGTGTTGTCTTGAACGTGTTGTCTTGAACGTGTTGTGTTGAACGTGTTGTGTTGAACGTGTTGTCTTGAACGTGTTGTGTTGAACGTGTTGTGTTGAACGTGTTGTGTTGAACGTGTTGTCTTGAACGTGTTATCTTGAACGTGTTGTGTTGAACGTGTTGTGTTGAACGTGTTGTCTTGAACGTGTTGTCTTGAACGTGTTGTGTTGAACGTGTTGTCTTGAACGTGTTGTCTTGAACGTGTTGTGTTGAACGTGTTGTATTGAACGTGTTGTCTTGAACGTGTTGTCTTGAACGTGTTGTCTTGAACGTGTTGTGTTGAACGTGTTGTCTTGAACGTGTTGCGTTGAACGTGTTGTATTGAACGTGTTGTCTTGAACGTGTTGTGTTGAACGCGTTGTCTTGAACGTGTTGTCTTGAACGTGTTGTGTTGAACGTGTTGTGTTGAACGCGTTGTCTTGAACGTGTTGTCTTGAACGTGTTGTGTTGAACGTGTTGTCTTGAACGTGTTGTCTTGAACGTGTTGTGTTGAACGTGTTGTCTTGAACGTGTTGTGTTGAACGTGTTGTGTTGAACGCGTTGTCTTGAACGTGTTGTCTTGAACGTGTTGTGTTGAACGTGTTGTGTTGAACGTGTTGTGTTGAATGTGTTGTCTTGAACGTGTTGTCTTGAACGTGTTGTGTTGAACGTGTTGTGTTGAACGTGTTGTGTTGAACGTGTTGTGTTGAACGTGTTGTCTTGAACGTGTTGTCTTGAACGTGTTGTGTTGAACGTGTTGTCTTGAACGTGTTGTGTTGAACGTGTTGTCTTGAACGTGTTGTCTTGAACGTGTTGTGTTGAACGTGTTGTCTTGAACGTGTTGTCTTGAACGTGTTGTGTTGAACGTGTTGTGTTGAACGTGTTGTGTTGAACGTGTTGTCTTGAACGTGTTGTGTTGAACGTGTTGTCTTGAACGTGTTGTCTTGAACGTGTTGTGTTGAACGTGTTGTCTTGAACGTGTTGTCTTGAACGTGTTGTGTTGAACGTGTTGTGTTGAACGTGTTGTCTTGAACGTGTTGTGTTGAACGTGTTGTGTTGAACGTGTTGTCTTGAACGTGTTGTGTTGAACGTGTTGTGTTGAACGTGTTTTCTTCACTTCCAGGGTATTCTAATTTCCATACATTTATTTTCTCCGTCAGCCCCTTATGATTATTAATTAGCCCAATTTATTCAGTAGTAATGAACAGTTTATAATTCTCATCCCTATCTGTAATTTTATTCAGCTTCCCAGTGCCTATTCTAAGATGTACAGGGTTATTCATCGCTTGAAGGCGCTGCGATACAGATTTGCATTAGCACATGCACACACACACAAAACCACATGTACCACATGCACGCACACCCCCACACACACACACACACACACAAAACCACATGTACCACATGCACGCACACCCACACACCCACACACACACACACACACACAAACCACATGTACCACATGCACGCACACCCACACACACACACACACAAAACCACATGTACCACATGCACGCACACCCACACACCCACACATCCACACACACACCCACACACCCACACACACACACACACACACACACACACACACACACACACACACACACACACACACACACACACACACACACACACACACACACATACCCACATGCATGCAGGCGCACACACGCACATGCAAACATAAAATAATTAAATATCCTCAAAATTTCTCAAAAAAAATATCCTTCGAGAGCTGAAAAGAAACGATGTCTACGGAGTAATGATAACCAGTGCCAAGAACAGGCCAGGGATATGTGGATTTCATAAGGGACACATAAGTAAGCAAGGTAATGTCAATGTAAATGTGTAACGATCATGAGAGTGGGAACTTCTGTGCAGGTAAGACACAATAAATTAGACCTTGATCTAAACAAACTGTCCTTTATTTTCACATTTAAAGTTCTTTCAGACCTTGTATATACATGTGTGTGTGTGTGTGTGTGTGTGTGTGTGTGTGTGTGTGTGTGTGTGTGTGTGTGTGTGTGTGTGTGTGTGTGTGTGTGTGTGTGTGTGTGTGTGTGTGTGTGTGTGTGTGTGTGTGTGTGTGTGTACTTTCATCAAAAGTAGCCTCATTCCAACTCACAGCGAAGCTGCTTTAATCTCTGTCCTTGAGAGTAATCTTGCCGGTGTGCAAAATGGCTCACTTTATCAACTGGAAGGCAGCCTGTCGCCTCAGCCTGCCTGCAGGAGTCTGGGAAAAGCAGCAGCAGTGATGCCTTTCTCACGACAACTCAGCTCCCAACCAGCCTCTGTAAGATCACCTCGTTCACAGCCACTATCTCTGTCTGTACCAGGGTAAATAACAAAGAAGGGGAGCAAAAAAGTGATAAGAAAGCATGCCTAGAATTGTACTATATTTTACTATGTTACTACAATGCTAGCACCACCTAATACTAGCTCCTACTTCTACTACCATTACTACTGCCATCACATCAACACCTATTGGCTCCCTCTTCCCCTGGCATATGGGGATGACACAGGAAGTCAGTGGATTGATTACAGACCTATTGCCCATCAGAGAGACATTCATGTGCCAAGCCCCATCTCTTATTTTCTGCCCATGTCAAGTCCCTATCTCTGTCTTTGATTCTATTCTCTGCCCATGTCAAGTCCCTATCTCTGTTTTTGATTCTATTCTCTGCCCATGTCAAGTCCCTATCTCTGTCTTTGATTCTATTCTCTGCCCATGTCAAGTCCCTATCTCTGTCTTTGATTCTATTCTCTGCCCATGTCAAGTCCCTATCTCTGTTTTTGATTCTATTCTCTGCCCATGTCAAGTCCCTATTTCTGTTTTTGATTCCATCCAATACCCATGTCAAGTCCCTATCTCTGTTTCTGATTCTATTCTCTGCCCATGTCAAGTCCCTATCTCTGTTTCTGATTCTATTCTCTCCCCATGTCAAGCCCCTATCTCTGTTTCTGATTCTATTCTCTGCCCATGTCAAGTCCCTATCTCTGTTTCTGATTCTATTCTCTGCCCATGTCAAGGCCCATCTCTGTTTCTGATTCTATTCTCTCCCCATGTCAAGCCCCTATCTCTGTTTCTGATTCTATTCTCTCCCCATGTCAAGCCCCTATCTCTGTTTCTGATTCTATTCTCTCGCCATGTCAAGCCCCTATCTCTGTTTCTGATTCTATTCTCTCCCCATGTCAAGGCCCATCTCTGTTTCTGATTCTATTCTCTCCCCATGTCAAGGCCCTATCTCTGTTTCTGATTCTATTCTCTCCCCATGTCAAGGCCCTATCTCTGTTTCTGATTCTATTCTCTCCCCATGTCAAGGCCCATCTCTGTTTCTGATTCTATTCTCTCCCCATGTCAAGCCCCTATCTCGGTTTCTGATTCTATTCTCCCCCCATGTCAAGCCCCTATCTCTGTTTCTGATTCTATTCTCTCCCCATGTCAAGGCACATCTCTGTTTCTGATTCTATTCTCTCCCCATGTCAAGGCCCATCTCTGTTTCTGATTCTATTCTCTCCCCATGTCAAGCCCCTATCTCTGTTACTGATTCTATTCTCTCCCCATGTCAAGCCCCTATCTCTGTTTCTGATTCTATTCTCTCCCCATGTCAAGGCCCATCTCTTTTCTGATTCTATTATCTCCCCATGTCAAGCCCCTATCTCTGTTTCTGATTATATTCTCTCCCCATGTCAAGGCCCATCTCTGTTTCTGATTCTATTCTCTCCCCATGTCAAGGCCCATCTCTGTTTCTGATTCTATTCTCTCCCCATGTCAAGCCCCTATCTCGGTTTCTGATTCTATTCTCCCCCCATGTCAAGCCCCTATCTCTGTTTCTGATTCTATTCTCTCCCCATGTCAAGGCACATCTCTGTTTCTGATTCTATTCTCTCCCCATGTCAAGGCCCATCTCTGTTTCTGATTCTATTCTCTCCCCATGTCAAGCCCCTATCTCTGTTACTGATTCTATTCTCTCCCCATGTCAAGCCCCTATCTCTGTTTCTGATTCTATTCTCTCCCCATGTCAAGGCCCATCTCTGTTTCTGATTCTATTCTCTCCCCATGTCAAGGCCCATCTCTGTTTCTGATTCTATTCTCTCCCCATGTCAAGGCCCATCTCTGTTTCTGATTCTATTCTCTCCCCATGTCAAGGCCCTATCTCTGTTTTTGATTCTATTCTCTCCCCATGTCAAGTCCCTATCTCTGTTTCTGATTCTGATTATATTCTCTCCTCATCTCTCTGACTCTCACCTCCCCTCCACAACTCTCTGTTTCTATTCTTCCTCTTTTCTCTCCCATACCATAGTCCAACCCAAAGTCTTCCATAAAGTAGTCCTCCTCTCCAGTCTGACTGATCTATCTTCCTTTAATACTTCCTAAAGCTATCTTTGTAGAGCGCAGGGCAACATAACTTAGTGAAGCAGACAGACACACATACACACAAACACACACAGGGCAACATAACTTATTGAAGAAGCCGTCCAGGCAGCCAGGAGAGGCAACTTGTTTTATAGGGTGTCTGCTTGGCGAGCTAATAGAAAACAACAAGGAGAAGGAAAATAGGGGAGATCAAATACTTGCTCTCTAGCTCTCTATGTCTCCACTTTCTCTTCCCACAGCATCATGTGATCACCCACTGTGATGCCATACATAACATAGTAGATAAATATGCTCCAGCCATATCCGCTTAATCTTTTCAGTGTATTTTGTTTTATTAATTATTCTATATGGCAGTGTTTCCCAACTCCGGTCCTCGAGTAACCCCAACAGTACATATTTTCATTGTGGCCTCGGACAAGCACACCTGATTGTACTTGTCAACTAATCAAAAAGCCCTTGACAAGTTGAATCAGGTATTTTTGTCCGGGGCTACAACGAAAATGTTTGCTGTTGGGGGTCGTAGAGGACTGGAGTTGGGAAACACTGCCGTATGGCGAGATGCTTGAGACTAAATAACCTTTAAGGTTAATGAATATACCCAATGCATATACAGTGCATTTAGAAAGTAATCAGACCCCTTGACTTTTTCCACATTTAGTTACGTAACAGTCTTATGCTAAAATGGATTAAATTGTTTTTTCCCCTCATCAATCTACACACAATATCCCATAATGACAAAGAAATACAGCTTTTTAGAATTTTTTGCAAATGTATTCAAATAAAAAGCTGAAATATCACATTTACATAAGTATTCAGACCCTTTACTCAGTACTTTGTTGAAGCACCGTTGGCAGTAATTACGGCCTTGAGTCTTCTTGGGTATAATGCTACATGCTTGGCACACCTGTACTTGGGGAGTTTCTCCTATTCATCTCTGCAGATCCTCTCAAGCTCTGTCAGGTAGGATGGGAAGCGTCGCTGCACAGCTATTTTCAGGTCTCTCCAGAGATGTTCACTCGGGTTCAAATCTGGGCTCTGGCTGGGCCACTCAAGGACATTCAGAGACATGTTCCGAAGCCACTCCTGCATTGTCTTGGCTGTGTGCTTAGGGTCATGTCCTTCTGGACGGTTCTCCCATCTCCATAGAGGAACTCAGGAGCTCTGTCAGAGTGACCATTGGCTTCTTGATCACCTCCCTGAACAAGGCCCTTTGCCCCCGATTGCTCAGTTTGGCAGGGCAGCCAGCTCTAGGAAAAGCCTTGGTAGTTCCAAATTTCTTCCATTTAAGAATGATGGAGGCCACTGTGTTCTTGGGGACCTTCAATGCTGCAGAAATGTTTTGGTACCCTTCCCCAGATCTGTGCCTAGCACATTTCTGTCTCGGAGCTCTATGGACAATTCCTTCTACCTCATAGCTTTTGTTTTTGCTCTGACATGCAGTGACAACTGTGGGACCTTATATAGACAGGTGTGTGCTTTTCCAAATCATGTCCAATCAATTGAATTTTCCACAGGTGGACTCCATTCAAGTTGTAGATTATGGGGTATTGTCATTATTGTCATTATGGGGTATTGTGTGTAGATACATTTGGAAAAACATGTATTTAATCCATTTTATAATAAGACTGTAACGTAGCAAAATGTGGAAAAAGTCAAGGGGTCTGAATCCTTTCGAATGCAATGTATGAAGTGTTTTAATGCAGCACATGGATGGATGCTGTAGCCTACCATGCTTTCACAGATGTATGATGATGTAGATCGCTCTACATCTCTTTACTATTACACTACTGTATATTGTGATAAAGTGCAATCTCCCTCAAGGGGCCATTGGGCATTACTCAGTAAATAGTTTCTTCTCCTGAGATTGTGCAGACATAGAGAGGTCATATATGGTTTCTGTCACCCCAAAGATGAATACTGTTTAATATTGCAGGGCAGCAGAGAGAGACAGAGAGAGAGAGAGAGAGAGAACATCTTAACCCTTTGCCTCTATAAATCTTAACCATGGATTTCTATAAAAACATCCAGAGACTGCGAGACAAGGCGTAATGTAGGAACAGCTCATGCTTCACTTTAGTTTGTTTCTGGGATTAAACAAACAAAAGTAACTCTGTTAAAGTCATTTGTGTGGGTGTCAATAAGAACACATAATGCAACACCAGCAGATTGCATTACTTCTGAGTCATTGGTCTATATTTGACACCATTGTTTCCACGCTCCATAAAATAGTGTTATGGTCATTTCATCAATATGTATGTCCAAAGCGGTAATTAATCATATGCAGTATGCTTAAGTATTGTACTCGTTCAAATTAATTCACAATATTACTGTATAACTCACTCTGTGGTCACCATGAGACAGAGATTATACAGTACATTGCTGTAATTTTTACAGTAAATGTTTGTCAAAGTATTCTGTATGAATGTGTATATTAATACTTATGTTTAACTTGGTCTCTGTAGAATACGTTGAAATAGTGACATCGAACCATGTTATTCATATAGTATGTCAACTAAACTGACATATTAGTTGCATGTTATTTATGATGACATATTACTTATATGTCACTGTCTGGTATTTTAACACTTTATTAACATTGAAGAGCATGGATGTATTTTAATACTATGGTTCTCTACTCACATCATCTTAAGGTTAACCTTGTCTCAGGCCATGTCTTTTAATTCTAATATGAAAGGAAAGGTGTGCGCCATGATATAGCACATTTTAAATGTGTCTGACTGAATAGTAAATTAACCACATCCTTTTAGGTGACACTGAATTGCCGTATTAAACGTCCAGTACCACATCCCTCCCTCCCAGCTTCATCAAAATGACCTTAGTTCTGAAGTTTCTGTCTAAAACCTCACTTTGTTCAGGTTATGCCTACTAGTTTATTACCACTAACGACACCAACACTGAGTACAAAACCTTGTTGTGGCAGTTATTTTTGGGAGATGTTATCACCTTTCGTTTTTTATAATGCCAAGGATGTACAATGACGATACTCAAATATACCTGTTGAACAGCCATCAGTAGCCGGCTACCTGCCCGGTACTCAGCCCTGCACCTTGAGACTAATGCCCCATGTATATAGAGTCATTGAACACTGCTCACCTCATATTCTGTCTATATACTGTTGTTACTAACTGTGCATGTATAGCTCATCCTAATATACCTACTACTGTACATGCCATCTTATTTACAAATTATATACTGTCTATACACACCACATATTTATATTCTAGATTCTCACACATGCTCACTCTAATATATCTATCTGCTTTGGATTGCTATTTCTTGATTTCTTGTTTAGATTATTTGTGTATTGTCTTGTATTTGCGAGATATTCTACTGCACTGTTAGAGCATTCATTTGAAACCTTTGGTATTTCTGGTATACTTACATACCACTTACTACAAAAAGTATGTACACTTTAGCCGTAAGGTGAAAATATGTGACTTGATTGAAGGTGTAGGTGGATACCTTATGCATGATATATCGCCTGGTGGTATATGTTACTATGTTACAAATAGCAGTCACTAGTTTCAAAATGATTACCCTTTAATTGTTATATGTGTCTGTAACTAATCTTAAAATACTGTATCACATTTGTGACAGACTGGCTCGATTCAGTCTTATGTAGCAAAATGTGAAAGTGTATTTTAAATTGGATAAAAGTAGAGACTCAGATCTACAAAATTATATATCATACAGTACAGTTGAGGAACAATGGGAAAGTTATTCTGCTTTGAAAGTTGATACATTTGTATCCTCCCTTTTGAGAAAATGGCCCTGAATGTTTTGGTACACCTACTGGAGAACTCTTTGTCTACACACATTCAGCGTTGTTCACACCCTCTGAAGCCTTAGCCCCACCCATCTCTTTAAGGATTCACATTTGAGGCCATGTACTAAACAACCAAAGATTATACAATGGGTTTGTTTGTGAAATTAAAGTGCTCAGAGTGCACTTTGGCCGTTCGTAAACTCAGAGCGTTGTCAGATTGTCTGTTCGTAAATTCAGAGGTTTTGCTCTTGGCACGTTCGGAGTGCACACTGGACGCTGTGGCCAAGGAGTACGGTTGATCTGAGCGTTCTGACCTAACAACAGCAGTCAAGCACCCAAGCTAACTGGCTAATGTTGGCTAGCTTGCGTGCTACTTTCAGACACAAATGAGAGAACAGCTCACTCTGACCATTTTACTCGCCCTAGCAGAGATGGTTAGACTGTTTTTATGATATCCAGAGCGTTGATGACTGTAACTGTGCTGCTGGCAAAATGTTAATTACGCTTTTTTGCGGTTATTCTGCGCGGTTATTCTGCACTCTGGCACACTCAGACGAGAGCGCTCTGAAATTGGAGTAGATAGCCAGAGCGAATTTAACAGCTACGTCTATCGACAGTCGTCGCAGTGGCATCATAAACATTCTATTGAAATAGTTACTTGCATAGTGAAGTCTTTGAGCTAGCTAGCTAGCTAAATAATGAACCATATTCCCAACTCATAACGTTACTACCCTGCATGAATCTGCAGGTAGCTAACCAACCAGTTTCAATGTTAGCTAACTACACACATAAATAGCAATGCAAATGGCTCCGAGATATGACCATTTGAAACGTGTATTATCTGAAAACGTAGCTAGGTAGACTCTCTTAACCCGTATACATGGATGGACACTTCTCCCTCTCTGTCACAGATGCCATAGTTGACCTTGGTTTGAAGATGTAATCCGGAGACAGGTGTTTTATACAACAGCCTTCTGTGTGTTCTCTTTTCAACTCCATCTGCATATTTTCAATCAAATGCCAGAATTTTCTCCCGTCTCCTTAGCTCTCATACTCTAATTCCACCTATTTCAAAACTCGGTCCTCCAGAAAGTGGAGAGCAACACTTACGCAGTTCTACAACGTGAAATCTTTCAAAAAGGCTGCACTAGAAAGGATTCCCTACACATACTGACCAGCTCATACTATAGACAGAAGCATGCTACTCATCTCTCGGCATGGCCAGGCAACTCATTATCTCAGCCAATCATGGGAAGGTTGCTGACTTTTTCCGTGGCTAAACCAACTAGGCTCGTAATTTAACAATTGTATTTGTATTTACAGATGGCATACAGGATTGTTATTAGGTTAAAGCACATGAACATTCACATGTTCCAGAATAAAATGTAGATTTTTTTTCAAGTTTAAGTTCAAATGGCACTCCTGTGAAGTAGTGACTCGTGACATAGGCCTAGTTTCCTGAAACAAGTCACATTTGCCTCCAACATTTTCATCTGGCAGTTAACGAGCTATACAACTTATTTTGTTTGTTTGTTTAAAGTTATGAAGCATTCAAATCTGCTCTTAGAACCTGTTGCCTTGTAAAATGTGATTTACGGTAAGGGAAATCATACCAAAGCATTTTATGAAGGTTGAAAGAATTCCAGTTGAATAATTATTTCAGATTGTATCCCTGGCCTGAATGTTGTTTCTTAGCTATGTATCTGGGTCTAGTTAAAGGACACGCTTGACAAGAACACAGGGACTGACTAAAGTTAATTGTGAATCTAATTATTAGTCTCTTTCTCTTTCTCTATGCATTTTTTTAACTAACAAATTAAGAGAAGAGCTCTCTACTCAACACTCCAAAAAGCACAGCGTAGTGTTGTTTTACCACCAGAAATAGTCAGTGACTGTGTCCCAAATGGCACCCTACAGATGTAGGATCTTAATTTGATCTTAATTTTGTTGCTGAGAATTTTCCTGCACAGCAGGAAATGCAAAGTTGTAATGTATTTGTGGTTTAAATAGGCAAAAATGTCAGACTTAATTTTCCATTATGAAATATGTATCAACCCCTACAAAAATGTAAGTTAATTATAGTCCACATAATAATTCATATTTCCTGTTGCTGTAGGATTATTTTCCAGCTGTAGCAAACTGGTTCAAATTAAGATCCTACATTTGCAGTGGCGATAAGGACATACAGCCAGGGAGGCTTACATCTTTTGATTACTTTCAGATCAAAATCATTAAAGCATCAAAGGAGTTAAATGTATTGACAAATTGTGTCAGAATTTGAAGAATCAAAGACAGACAGACATCAGTAACAGATCTTAGAATTGACAACTCCATTGTGTCCTCCTCCCAGAGCGCTAAGAACCTTGGCGTGATCCTGGACAACACCCTGACGTTCTCAACTAACATCAAGGCGGTGTCCCGTTCCTGTAGGTTCATGCTCTACAACATCCGCAGAGTACGACCCTGCCTCACACAGGAAGCGGCGCAGGTCCTAATCCAGGCACTTGTCATCTCCCGTCTTGATTACTGCAACTCGCTGTTGGCTGGGCTCCCTGCCTGTGCCATTAAACCCCTACAACTCATCCAGAACGCCGCAGCCCGTCTGGTGTTCAACCTTCCCAAGTTCTCTCACGTCACCCCGCTCCTCCGCTCTCTCCACTGGCTTCCAGTTGAAGCTCGCATCCGCTACAAGACCATGGTGCTCGCCTACGGAGCTGTGAGGGGAACGGCACCTCAGTACCTCCAGGCTCTGATCAGGCCCTACACCCAAACAAGGGCACTGCGTTCATCCACCTCTGGCCTGCTCGCCTCCCTACCACTGAGGAAGTACAGTTCCCGCTCAGCCCAGTCAAAACTGTTCGCTGCTCTGGCCCCCAATGGTGGAACAAACTCCCTCACGACGCCAGGACAGCGGAGTCAATCACCACCTTCCGGAGACACCTGAAACCCCACCTCTTCAAGGAATACCTAGGATAGGGTAAGTAAGGGTAAGTAATCCTTCTCACCCCCCCCTTCTCACCCCCCCAACAAGATTTAGATGCAAGTGGCTGTTCCACTGGTTGTCATAAGGTGTATGCACCAATTTGTAAGTCGCTCTGGATAAGAGCGTCTGCTAAATGACTTAAATGTAAATGTAAATGTAGAATTCCTCTTACCTTGGATTCAGTCCAAACAGAGCAAGATTTATGATCTGTCATTTAATTTGTCTCACCTTCATTATAGTGTAATTATTATCTATTGCCATGATGTAAATTAACCCTTTTACATCATGTGGGTCTATGCCATCCATTGCTACCCCCACCTGAACACAAACCTGTCTAACAAACATTTGCCTTTGTTAGTTGGCTTGCTTCTCTTTGGTGAAGTGTATTATCATTACCTTTGTGCCTGTAACGAGCAACATGTGGAGGCAGTCGACCCAGCACTAAACTGAACAGTAAACTAAACACGCAGACTTGCTGCTCCATCTTCTCAAATTCTGTTGTCTTTCTAGTCTCTCATTATCAGAAGGATGTGGGGTCCCATCCAGATGCTCCAACAACACTATAATTAGTCTACCGTGTTACTTTACCAGAGTTCCCAGTTTTCTTTTAACTGTGCTTACCATGGCATTATGGTTGCACAGTTCACTTTTCCTAAATTCCCAAGTTTTCCAGAAATCCTGTTTAGTGTATTACGGATTTCTTGCTTATTCCCTAATGATTCAGGAAATCATCCAACAGGATTTCTGGAAAACCTCTTGAACACAAACCTCACTAACCAACATGTGTCTTTGTATCTGTATTGTAATAACACGAGGTCGGCACAGCATAATAAACAGTAAACCAAAAAAAAGCACCCTGACATATGTCTTGCCTCTCCATCTCAACTGCTGTTTTCTTTTCATTCGCTCATTATCAGACGGATGTGAGATGCCATCCAGATGCTTGTCCTCTTCAATGGCTCCGCTGGAAGCCTGCTAACCCCACTCCAACATCACTATAATTAGTCTGCTGTGTAATGCCAGATCACTCTGGGGATGATACTGACTTTCAATCACAGACAGGAAAACCTGCAGACAGTCTCAGTGTGCAAGATGTGTTTTCTGGCCTGGTTAGTGTTTTTGTCTTTTTTGTCTGTATTTTCTTCCTTTCCTATTTTTTCATAGTGACATTTAACAATTAACGCTTATATCAGCAAAAGCCAAAATATTAGCAGTCAGTGAAGGCGACATGTTAGTTATGTGTCACTAGACTCAGCATCGAGGAATGTCCACGTTATAGCAAAATTGAAAATGACAGCAAATTTCCGATTGAACCGACATATGTAGAGTTTACTGTGTTTACCATCTTCGCAAACACGGTAACAATGCCTTATGGTTAGGGTTACGGACAGGTTATAGCTAGTGAGATAGGAATAGTGTTAAGATGTGTTTAATGAGACGGTATCTTTGTAACACAGAAAATAATGGCATAAATAAAAAGTTGCCTCACAACATTTTTCTTCAGTACTAATAGGGGGCAGCAATCTAAATTAGAATGCTAAATATTTCTCCACCCACCTTTGTTGCTTCAACCATATCCAAATGGCTACACACGGTTTTTATATTTGTCAAAATAGCCAGGAGGTCTTTGTGAAATCTTTGTTAGTTTTTGCAAACATTAACAGTTTTGTCTGAATCTGTCAACTGCAATTCAGTGTTGTCCCTTCCCCTTCTTGTTCCTGAGTTATGTCAACACTGCATTGCGAGAACACAGTCATAAGTTCAGAGGATATGTTCACAATAAATGTATAATACTGCAGTCTGTGCACATCACAACACCTCCTACACAATATAAATAACACAGTCTGAAAAGTTTTCTGTATAAGGGAATTACCATTACCCATTCCAACCCCATTATATGAATGTCTTGATTGATATTTCTGTCTTTCTGTTATCAGTTCGTGCTTTCAAAAGGACTTCAATCTGGTACTGATGTAACGGATGGGCAGCTGGGGGAAGGGGAAGGAGGGACAAGAGGAAGAGGGGTTATAGCAGCACATCATTGTCTTCCAAAAAGACCTTGAAAACTCCTGGCCTTGCCTCTCCTTTTTCCCTCTCATCCCCCTCTCTCCTCCTCTTCCTCAGTTCAGTTCTGTGCTGCTCTCTCAATCAAATGATGTGGTCCTTCTGTGGCTCAGTTGGTAGAGCATGGCACTTGTAACGCCAGGGTAGTGGGTTCGATTCCCGGGACCACCCATACGTAGAGTGTATGCACACATGGCTTTGGATAAAAGCGTCAGCTAAATGGCATATATTATTATTATATTATTATTATTATATATTATAAATGAAACTCAATCCGCATTCAGGTCCTGGAAGAGGTGTAACTTTGGAATAATCAAAGTTCCCAGAGGACGGGGGGGTCACTGCTAGCTCAAACACAGCCCAGCTAGCAATGCAGGGGAAATAAAAGCTATGGAAATGTACCCAGGTTCTGAGGGAAGACCTGAAGCTAATGTCCACATGGAATTCTACCAGTGTGCTGCTGCATGCTAGCCCTTAACTGTGTAACATTTTAACAATAAACTGCCTCCAACAGAAGTCTCTCTGCATTATCAAATGGTCTGCATCCCAAATGACACCCTATTTCCTATATAGCCCACTACTCTTGACCAGAGTCCATAGGGCTCTGGTCAAAAGTACAAATGGATGATCTTCATTTGACCAGTATTGTCTCAGCAAAATATCCCTGCATCAACAGGATTTGAAATGTTTGTTGCTTTATCAATGGTTAGGCTATTAGCTGGCATGAATTAAGCTACATGAAAAGTGCATTGCTGTTTTTATAACCATGTTTTAGTGCCGATTTTCAGTGAAAATTCTCAGCAACAAACAAGTGATCAAATTAAGATCCTACACCCGCAGTGCATTATGCAGAAAATAATGTGCCATTTGGGACGCGCTCATGGGGAGCTAAATCTGCCCACATGCTCTACATGAAACTGTAGATAATTAGAACTGTGAATGAGTCAATGTGAGCTCAATATTAATTTCAGCCACAGCATGTCATTTTGTAATTTCAGGATCCTGCTAGGTTGGGAAATCATAAGAGATTTGTCTATTCAGCTTATCTGAATTATTGTAGCTGGTACAATCACTCAATTCTGTGAAAGTAAATCAATACACAATACTACTATTACTGTAATACAGTAATAACTGTAGTATCAACATTGTACTAACATGTAGTTACATAGTAACATATTTGAAATAGCATAGTGTTACCGGGAGAAAAAAAACCTGTGAAATAGGAATGAATTCAATTCATCAGGCATTCAACATCCCAGCGATAGTGGTACTATTGCTACAGCTTCAGGTCTCTCCTGCCAGTCACCACACTACTACAGTTGTTTAATGACATTAAAAGCACAGTAGGGAAAACATTCACCTTCTCTCACATTCTCAGAAAGGTCAGGCAACCACAGTTCCTGCCAAAGCCAGCATTAAAGGAACCCTTCTGATACATAAGAAAGAGGGGGGTATAAGAGAGAGAAATTGAAATAAAATTTTGAGAGAGAGAGAAAGAGAGAGAGAGAAAGAGAGAGATATATAAAGAGAGAGATAAAGAGATAAAGAGAGAGAGATATAAAGAGAGAGAGAGATATGGCATGATGAAAGATCGTGAGCAGCAGAGACCATCTTTTACCATTTAATAATATCACTGGTGATTCAGGCTATAATGGTGTGTGTGTGTGTGTGTGTGTGTGTGTGTGTGTGTGTGTGAGAGTGTGTGCGTGCGTGCGTGCGTGCGTGCGCATTCAGACATCTCTGGATGTTAATATTGTGACACCTAGTGGTTGGCAGGTGATGGACATCAACATGTTCCGTTTCTAATTTAGTGTGATAAGTGCCCATCTGACCCTAATACAGTAAAACAGCACGTGCTTCACATAGCCTTATGTATAATGTATTGGAGCCAGTAATGTGTCTTGTGTTTTCAGCATGTATAATGTGCTATTTCAAGCCCTGACTATACAGTAGGTTTAAAAATATATATATAATCTAGGTCTACTTGTTATTTTCAGACTCACTCAAGATGTCCTAAAATGGACACCCACCAACCAGCCATACAAGCAGGTGAGTCAAGCTGCAGGTGAGTCAGGCAGGTCTTGTAACGAGTTGCCTCCTCTTCTTCCGAAGAAGAGAGGCGAAACGGATCAGAGGACCAATACGCGGCGTGGTAATTTTCCATGGTACTTTTTAATGCGATAAGGTACACATGAACAAACTAACAAAACAAGAAAACGTGAAAACTCAAATTACAGTCCTATCTGGTGCATACACGAAGACAGGAAACAATCACCCACAAACACACAGTGAAACCCAGGCCACCTAAGTATGATTCTCAATCAGAGACAACTAATGACACCTGCCTCTGATTGAGAACCATACTAGGCCGAAACATAGAAATTCCCAAAACCTAGACAAACAAACATAGACTGCCCACCCAACTCACGCCCTGACCATACTAACTATACACAAAACACAGAAAATAAAGGTCAGAACGTGACAGTACCCCCCCCCAAAGGTGCGGACTCCCGGCCGCAAAACCTTGACCTATAGGGGAGGGTCTGGGTGGGCGTCTGTCCGCGGTGGCGGTTCTGGCGCGGGACGCGGACCCCACTTCACCCTTGTCTTTGTCCGCCTCATTTTCCGCCTCCGTGGCTTTCTCACCATGGCAACCCCTCTCAATGACCCCACTGGACAGAGGGGCAGCTCGGGACAGAGGGGCAGGGGCTCTGGACAGAGGGACAGGGGCTCTGGACAGAGGGACAGGGGCTCTGGACAGAGGGACAGGGGCTCTGGCGCCTCTGGGCTGAGGGCTCTGGCGCCTCTGGGCTGAGGGCTCTGGCGCCTCTGGGCTGAGGGGCTCTGGCGCCTCTGGGCTGAGGGCTCTGGCGCCTCTGGGCTGAGGGGCTCCGGTAGCGGCGCCGGACAGGCGGGACGCTCTGGCAGCGGCGCCGGACAGGCGGGACGCTCCGGCAGCGGCGCCGGACAGGCGGGACGCTCCGGCAGCGGCGCCGGACAGGCGGGAGGCTCCGGCAGCGGCGCCGGACAGGCGGGACGCTCCGGCAACGGCGCCGGACAGGCGGGAGCACCTGCAGAGAGGAGACAGAGAGACAGCCTGGTGCGTGGAGCTGCTACAGGAGGCAGCGGCGCCGGACAGGCGGGACGCTCCAGCAGCGGCGCCGGACAGGAGGGACGCTCCGGCAGCGGCGCCAGACAGGCGGGACGCTCCGGCAGCGGCGCCAGACAGGCGGGACGCTCCAGCAGCGGCGCCGGACAGGAGGGACGCTCCGGCAGCGGCGCCAGACAGGCGGGACGCTCCGGCAGTGGCGCCAGACAGGCGGGACGCTCCAGCAGCGGCGCCGGACAGGCGGGACGCTCCGGCAGCGGCGCCGGACAGGCGGGAGGCTCCGGCAGCAGCGCCGGACAGGCGGGAGGCTCCGGCAGCGGCGCCGGACAGGCGGGAGGCTCCGGCAGCGGCGCCGGACAGGCGGGAGGCTCCGGCAGCGGCGCCGGACAGGCGGGAGGCTCCGGCAGCGGCGCCGGACAGGCGGGAGGCTCCGGACAGGCGGGAGGCTCCGGCAGCGGCGCCGGACAGGCGGGAGGCTCCGGCAGCGGCGCCGGACAGGCGGGAGGCTCCGGCAGCGGCGCCGGACAGGCGGGAGGCTCCGGACAGGCGGGAGGCTCCGGCAGCGGCGCCCGGACAGGCGGGGGCTCCGGCAGCGGCGCCGGACAGGCGGGAGCACCTGCAGGAGGAGACTGAGATACAGCCTGGTGCGTGGGGCTGCCACAGGAACTACCAGGCTGGGAAGACTTTCAGGAGGCTTGGTGTTAGGAGGAGCCTGAAAGACCGGGCTGTGGGGAGCACTGGAGCTCTGGTGCGCAACCTTGGCACCACTTCCCCAGGCTGGACAACTACTCGAGCCCGGACCCTCAAGAGTGCAGGCACAGGTTGAACCGGGCTGTGGGTAAGCACGGGAGATCTAGTGCTTACTACACGCACCTCTCCCCTAGGCTCCACTCCCACAGTTGCCCGGTACGAGCGGAGCGCAGGCAGAGGACGCACTGCACCCTCCCAGCGCCCGGAGACACAGCACGCAGAGCCGGCGCAGGATAAACTGGACCAAGACTGCGTACCGGCGACCAGACCCGCTGAGCAGGCACCATACGCCCTGGCTCAATGCCCACACTCGCATGGCACTCTCGGGGGGCTGCCCTATAGCGCACCGGGCTATGGACACGCACTGGCGACACCGTGCGCTCAACCGCATAACACGGTGCCTGACCAGTAATGCGCTGCTCATAATAAGCACGAGGAGTGAGCTCAGGTCTGCTACCTGGCTTAGTATCACACCTCGTGTGCCCCCCCCCAAAAAAAATTTGGGGCTGCCTCTCGTACCTGTCGCACTGCCGTGCTGGCTCCTCATATTGCCGCCGCTCAGCTTTCGCTGCCTCCGTGGCTTTCCTAGCTGCCTCCACCTGTTCCCATGGAAGGCGATCCTTTCCCGCCAGGATCTCCTCCCAGGTGTAGCAACCCTTGCCGTCCAATACATCCTCCCATGTCCATTCCTCCTGTGATGCTGGCCGCTGTTGTTGCTGCTGCTGCTGTCCTTTACCACGCCGCTTGGTCCGATTGTGGTGGGTGATTCTGTAACGAGTTGCCTCCTCTTCTTCCGAAGAAGAGAGGCGAAACGGATCAGAGGACCAATACGCGGCGTGGTAATTTTCCATGGTACTTTTTAATGCGATAAGGTACACATGAACAAACTAACAAAACAAGAAAACGTGAAAACTCAAATTACAGTCCTATCTGGTGCATACACGAAGACAGGAAACAATCACCCACAAACACACAGTGAAACCCAGGCCACCTAAGTATGATTCTCAATCAGAGACAACTAATGACACCTGCCTCTGATTGAGAACCATACTAGGCCGAAACATAGAAATTCCCAAAACCTAGACAAACAAACATAGACTGCCCACCCAACTCACGCCCTGACCATACTAACTATACACAAAACACAGAAAATAAAGGTCAGAACGTGACAGGTCTGCTCTTGTAGCATGACATCACTGACCCTGGCATAGCAGAAAGATTATGTCTGTAAATGTGAAGGAAAGGCCCAATAAAAGAAGAGCTTAGCCCGTCAGTGCATTTAAATGTTAATTATTCATATTCCCTCCCTCATCAATTTTAACAGCAAGCCTTTGTGATTAAAACAAAATATCTTCACCAGAAATATCCGCCGGGAGCTAGCATCCTTTAAGCCCTATAAAATAATAGAGGAATAATGATGGCGATTCCAAATGGCACCCTATTCCCTACCAGTGTCATAAGTAGTGCACTATGTAAGGAATAGGGTACCATTTAGGACTGACAAAATGCCTGAGCTCTCATAAAAACGATCCCTTGAGGATCCCTGTCTATTTTTCACACCTCACTTCTCCATTCTTTGAATTAAGGTCCATTTATGTCCCAACTTGTCTCTGAGCCGCCAGAGACAGTAACATTCACAAGGCTCATAAACACACAATAAAGTGTGTTGCTATTAAATGTTACCATAGATACCTAATTACCTAATGATCAAGGTACATTATATATAATATTAATTTACTGATATAAAATGTAGACAGGGTTATTTCACTGTAATTCGATTTGAATGAACGTATTGCTTTCAAACACAAATCAACATCTATCAACATAGAAAAGCAACCCAATTCGTACCAAACTCAAGGTGATTTTCAGCAGTGGACTGAGAAGGTCCTAAAATGGACACTATACACACCACACATACAAGGCTTATGGACTCCATACACATCCTGATTGGCAAAACTTTCTCTTTCCTCTTCCATTGAGTCAAAGTAAACAGGACCACAACATGGTGTGATGCCACAAACCCCATTGAGCCTCATACTGAGAATTGTGCTGCTAAAAGTGAGAACAGGGTCATCACAAATGAGATCACTGCACATTGGCATTTACAGGCACAGCCTGAAGGGACAAACCACATTCCACTGCCCATGTAGATCAGCCTTTCCAACTCTCCTGGTGTGACTGCTTGCTTGATACAAGCTTCTTCGGCACAGCACCTTGTCAAATCCCGAGCTTCCACTCTTTTGCCTGAAATAGTGCACATAGAATAGATGTATTGATCACCGTTTGAATCCCCTTCTACATTTCTGTTACATGTATTAACGTTTTTTATTACAGAAGGTGTTTCAGAATATGTCGAGAATCTTATTTACTGAATAGTTTTACCAGTGGGGTTTTCCCGAGACCAGATAAAGCAGGGTTTTGATAAATACTGTGTATATCATTCTGGTATAATGCACAGCAGAGATGTGTTCCCAACACCAAAAACTCCGGACATCTACCCATAAAACTCTCATACCATTGAAAGATTAGAATTCAGTGAAACGGTTTGGAACAAAAGTATAAACATTGCAATAACAGAAAGCAGCAGTCATTTCTCATACAAACAGGCTCTAATAAATTCAGCGACAAATTAAATTCCAGTCTCCCCTTGCTTTCAGAAACGACTTCTCAACACATTATCTCTCTACTTTGAACCTGCTATTTCCTTTATTTTAATTTGTAATAAAGAGAGAGAAGAAAAGAGGGAAGAAATTAAGGAGAGGAGGAAAGAAGAAGCGGTCTGTTTCTCTATTTATTTTCCTGGGCTAATTAAGTCATTGTTGTTCCAATTTAAAAGTCCAAAACTTTTTAATTAATATCCTGACATATAAGAGAGGAGAAAAAAACAGGCAAACCTGGGTTAAAATACTATATGAAATCATTCAAGATACTTTGAGTGCTTTCAGCAGATAAACCTTGCTGTCTGTCTCTCCGACATTTGCAACATTGTTTCAATATTCAAATTCGATCTTCAGCTGTCCCATAGTAATGAACTTGTTGGAATGAGACAGACAGGCAGGCAGCGTTTCTCAGCCAGTCGAAATAATTAACCAGTTGGCATCATTTTTATGGATCTATACAAAGAAATGCCAATTGATAAAAGGTCAAACGAAACAAAGTGCAGTTAGTTTGCAGTCTTTCCAGGTTCAGTTCGAAGTGACTGGGTCGCGTCCATAGATACAGAACAAAAAGACTGAATGACTGGGTCACGTCTATAGATACAGAACAAAAAGACTGAACGACTGGGTCGCGTCTATAGATACAGAACAAAAAAACTGAACGACTGGGTCGCGTCTATAGATACAGAACAAAAAGACTGAACGACTGGGTCGCGTCTATAGATACAGAACAAAAAGACTGAACGACTGGGTCACCTCTCTGGCAACCAAACCAATAGATCAAATGACCAGCCAGATTGGGTGGCAACCCTAGACTTGTGTCAGAACTAGCATGAAATAGTCAATTCATCAAAATATATATTTTTTTATTAAAATATGTCAACCATTATTTGAATATGTTGGTAACCCTTTGTATGAAAGTGATAATGCCCTCGATGCTGGTGTTTGGAGGATATACTGGCACAGGTTATCGTCTCGGGCCTAACAACACCTGTGACAATATATCCTTCTAACACCGGCTTCTCTGGCATTATCACTTAATTGGAACACTTAAAACTGCATTGACACAAGTACAATAGACCAATCTGAAAGTAGCAGGTTCATATAACCTTCCCAGAGGCTGTAATCAGAAGCACTCTACATGGTGTTCAAGTGTGTAATAGTCCGTCTTTCAGAGGTTAATAGTGACAGGGGCAATAATACACCAAAAGACAGGGCAAAATGTTCACTCTTCTCTATCTCTACTCTCTATCTCTACATTCAAAGACCCAATCAAGGCCAATTGTGGCTGCTTCCCGTGATGTATTGTTGTCTCTACCTTTTTGCCCATTGCGCTGTTTGTGTATGTGTATGTATGTATACAATGTTTGATCCATGTTTGTGCTGCTACCATGTTGTACTTCTGCCAGGTTGTTTTGCTACTGTGTTGTTGTCATGTTGTGTTGCTACCATGCTGTGTTGTCATGTGTTGCTGCCGTGCTATGTTGTTGTCTTAAGTCTCTCTTTATGTAGTGTTGTTGTCACGCCCTGACCATAGTTATCTTTGTTTTCTTTATTATTTGGTCAGGTCAGGCTGTGACTAGGGTGGGTATGTTAGTTTTTGTATTATCTAGGTTTTTTTTGGTATATCTAGGGGATTTTGTAAGTCTAGGTATATGTAGGTCTATAGTGGCCTAAATTGGTTCCCAATCAGAGGCAGCTGTTTATCGTTGTCTCTGATTGGGGACCATATTTAGGTAGCCATTTGTCATAGGGTATTTGTGGGTTCTTATTCTATGTTAAGTTGCCTGTCTGCACTTCTCATATTTAGCTTCACGGTTGGTTTAGTTATTTTGTTAGTTTGTTCAGTGTTCTTTCTTAATTAAAGAAGAATGTATGCGTATCACGCTGCGCCTTGGTCTCCTCCTTACGATGACCGTGACAGTTGTGGTGTCTCACTTGTCGTGGTGTGTGTTTTATCCTACTTTAGTTTTTCTTGCCCCTGTCCCCTGCAGGAAGCCTTTCACCTTTTGGTAGGCCGTCATTTTAAATAAGTATTTGTTCTTAATTGACATGCCTAGTTAAAAAAAATATATCATGTTTATTGTTTTTATGCCAATGAAAACAATTGAGCAAACCCCAAACTCATTAAATGTCAATATGATGATCAACATGCAAGTGTTGTGTTGTTTTCCAGGAGGTAGCTTGTTGTTTATTGTTTTTACTTTTGTAGGCTATTTGAGTGGTATTCAGCACAAAAACATCATAAAAGGCATCTACGCAGAAGTACAGAAAATGTATCCACACACACAAATATAGATATATACAGTTGAAGTAAGACGTTTACATACACCTTAGCCAAATACATTTAAACTCAGTTTTTCAAAATCCCTGACATTTAATCCTAGTAAAAATTCCCTGTCTTAGGTCAGTTAAGATCACCACTTTATTTTAAGAATTTGAAATGTCAGAATAATAGTAGAGAGAATGATTTAAGCTTGTATTTATTACATCACATTCCCAGTGGGTCAGAAGTTTACATACACTCAATTAGTATTTGGTAGCATTGCCTTTAAATTGTTGAACTTGGGTCAAACATTTTGGGTCACCTTCCACAAGCTTCCCACAATAAGTTGGGTGAATTTTGGCCCATTCCTCCTGACAGAGCTGGTGTAACTGAGTCAGGTTTGTAGGCCTCCTTGCTCGCACACGCTTTTTCAGTTCTGCCCACACATTTTTTATAGGAATGAGGTCAGGGCTTTGTGATGGCCACTCCAATACCTTGACTTTGTTGTCCTTATGCCATTTTGCCACAGCTTTGGAAGTATGCTTGGGGTCATTGTCCATTTGGAAGACTCATTTGCGACCAATCTTTAACATCTTGACTGATGTCTTGAGATGTTGCTTCAATATATCCACATATTTTCCTGCCTCATGATGCAATCTATTTTGTGAAGTGCACCAATTCCTTCTGCAGCAAAGCACCCTGACAACATGATGCTGCCACCCCTGTGCTTCACAGTTGGGATGGTGTTCTTCGGCTTGCAAGCCTCCCCCTATTTCCTCGAAACATAACGATGGTCATTATGACCAAACAGTTCTATTTTTGTTTCATCAGACCAGAGGACATTTCTCCAAAGCCCTAGCCTGGCTTTTTTTATGGCGGTTTTGGAGCAGTGGCTTCTTCCTTGCTGAGCGGCCTTTCAGGTTATGTCGATATAGGACCCATTTTACTGTGGATATAGATACTTTTGTACCTGTTTCCTCCAGCATCTTCACAAGGTCCTTTGCTGTTGTTCTGGGATTGATTTGCACTTTTCGCACCAAAGTACGTTCATCTCTAGGAGACAGAACGCGTCTCCTTCCTGGGCGGTATAACGGCTGCATGGTCCCATGGTGTTTATACTTGCGTACTATTGTTTGTACAGGTGAAAGTGGTACCTTCAGGCATTAGGAAATTGCTCCTTCTTGAAACTTTCTCTCTCTCTTTCTCTACACTTGCCTTCTTGCCTTCTTTTCCGGGTGTCAGACAGCCACACCCTGACCATATCTAACCCTCAACCTGCTGTTTCCGTTGACTATCTACACACGTCTTATGTATCTGCTTTATCATTCATTCAAATTTTTCTACATCTAAACATCCATCAAATTCGTACATAAACGTCTGACCCACTGGAATTGTGAAACAATGAATTATAAGTTAAATAATGTCTGTAAACAATTGTTGGAAAAATCACTTGTGTCATGCACAAAGTAGATGTCCTAACCAATTTGCTAAAACTATAGTTGCTATCGAGAAAATTGTGGAGTGTTTGAAAAACAAGTTTTAATGACTCCAACCTAAGTGTATGTAAACTTCCGAATTCTACTGTATATATACATATTAAATGACAGTGTTCTGACGAATTTGATAATAACTGTCAATCCCGTTCAAAAGAGTAGGGGACATGATATTGACGTAAAGCAGAAAGGGGTTACTTTCACAGGGTACAGTCATCGTAAGAGACATAACATGAACATGCCTTCCAATGTACAGTCAGTGAGCTCTCAGTCTCTCTCAAACGTATGCTGCTGTTGGATCGTAGATTAAAAAAAGTGCTGGAGGTAGGGGAGGAAGGAAGAGAGAGATGGAAAGAGCGAGAGCGGTGAGAGAGAAAAAAATAAAGAGAGATCTAAAAGATGTAGAATCCTGCTGGGAGAGGACAGGAGAGGTGATGGTGTGATGTGGAGGAGGAAAGGAGTTTGTATTTTTAGAGGATTCCCCCAGAGGCAGGAGGGAGGGGAACATACTGTGTACTGTGTCTGAACATTAGGGTGGCTTTGAGGGGACTGGCTGGTTGGGTCCCAAATTGCAATCTATTACCTTTATAGTGCACTACTTTTTACCTGGGCCATGGGCAAATGTAGTGCACTAAATAGGGAAGAGGGTGCCATTTGGGATGCAGGTTGCACTACAGCGATCACTGCAGGCTCACAGTGAGACAGAGACCTCTACTCTTCCCTAACAATCAAATCTGACACCTGATATCTGCAGGGGCTTCCTTATGCACAGCAGACCCAGGGAGGGGGCGAGCGAGGGAGGGGGGGTTGAGTGTTTTACTGGAACCTCTCAGCTAGGGGTGAGACATGGGGTAAGGGACGGCGAGAGGGAGGGCGGAAGAGAAGGAGGGAGAGGAGGGAAAGAAGGGGGAGCAAGAGAGATAGAGGTTCAGAGGTTAAAGATGGAATCCGCAGTACTGAAAAACAGCGCCATAGACTGGGTGGTAAACATTGGCTAGCTGGCTAACATTAGCTAAACTATGGGTTAATGTTAGGAGTTGGGATAAGGTTAGGGTTAAGTTTAGGAGTTAGGTTAAAGGGTTATGGTTAAGGTTAGCTAAAAGGATTAGGGTTAGGGTTAGCTTAAATAGTTCAGGTTAGGGTTAGGGGTAAGGTTAGTTGATATGCTAAGAAATTGCAAAGTAGTTAAAAAGTAGTAAGTAGTTGAAAAGTTGCTAATTAGCTAAAACCCTAAAGTTAACCACGATGAGATTCGAACTTGCAACTTTTGGATTACTAGATGTTCGCATTATACGCCCACTCCACTTTCATTTTTTCCTGAAGTACCCACTCTCTTATGTAACCATTTCAAACGTAACATATCATACTAATTTGACCGTCTCGGATTTACATTTACTATGTTATGTCTGGTCTATGAGATCAGGCTGAGTATAGTGATGCAGGTCTTTAGATGTTGTCGACATGAAATTGTGTTCCAAACTTTATCCACAAAGTTATATTCCATTTAATTGAGAGTTGAGCGATACCACTATTATCTTTTGTGATATTTTATTGTCCTTGTTTTTTATTTTATTTTTACAACATACAAAAAACATACATAGCAAAAACAATAAATAACATACATACATTTCCACAAACATTAATGACATCACATTTTCTCAGACCCAGATGTTCCCACCGTATCCACACCCAATGTTTCTAATAGTTCTAAGACTCTACCCCATATGACCTCAAATTGTGACATCAAACAGTTTTCTAACTCTGCCCATAACTTTTGGACTTTGTAGCACTCCCAGAAGCCATGAATTATTGAGTCATTGTTAGTTTTACACTTAAGATATGATTCTGCCATTGCTTTAGAGTTTGTGAATTTTGTCTCCTGTATATTAAATAATTTTGTTTTTTTATGTATTATTTCTTACACTGTTACACCAGGAAATCCTAAGTCTTATTACATACAGTCGGGAGGAACTATTGGATATAAGAGCAATGTCAACTTACCAACATTGCGGATCCTCTGTTTGGGCCACCACCCAGGACAATGGATCGGATCCTAGCAGGCGACCCAAAACATGGGCGTCGCAGAAGAGGAAGACGGAGCAGTCTTCTGGTCAGGCTCTGTAGACGGGCACATCGCTCACCACTCCCAAGTATACTACTCACGAATGTCCAGTCTCTTGACAAGGTAGACGAAATCCAAGCAAGGGTTGCCTTCCAGAGAGACATCAGAGATTGTAACATTCTTTGTTTCACGGAAACATGGCTCACTCGAGATACGTTATCAGAGTCGGTACAGCCACCTGGCATCGCGCCGACAGAAACAAACATCTCTCTGGTAAGAAGAAGGGCAGGGGTGTATGCCTTATGATTAACGAGTCGTGGTGTGATCATAACAACAGAGGAACTCAAGTCATTTTGTTCACCTGACATAGAATTCCTTACAATCAAATGCCGACCGCATTATCTATCAAGAGAATTCTCTTCGATTAAAATCACAGTCATGTATATCAACCCCAAGCAGACACCTCGACAGCCCTGAAAGAACTTAATTTCACTCTATGTAAACTGGAAACCACATATTCTGAAGCTGCATTTATTGTAGCTGGGGCTAAACTGAAAACAAGGCTCCCTAAATTTTATCAGCATATCGAATGTGTGACCCAGACTGGCAAAATTCTGGATCATTGTTACTCTAACTTTCGCAAAGCATATAAAGCCCTCCCTCGTCCTCCTTTCGGCAAATCTGACCATGACTCCATTTTGTTGCTCTTAGCCTATAGACAGAAACTAAAACAGGAAACGCCCGTGCTCATGTCTGTTCAATGCTGGTCCGACCAAAAATGTATATTTTTTTCTCAGATATTGTCAGTTTGTCACACCCTGATCTTTCACCTGTCTTTGTGATTGTCTCCACCCCCCTCCAGGTGTTGCCCATCTTCCCCGTTATCCCCTGTGTATTTATACCTGTGTTTTCTGTTTGTCTGTTGCCAGTTCGTCTTGTTCATCAAGCCAACCAGCGTTTTTTGTGTCAGCTCCTGCTTTTCCCCAGTATCTCTTTTCTCGTCCTCCTGGTTTTTGACCCTTGCCTGTCCTGTCCCGGGAACCCACCCGCCTGACCACTCTGCCTGCCCTTGGCCCTGAACTTGCCTGCCGTCCTGTACTTTTGCCCCACCTCTGGATTACTGACCTCTGCCTGACCTGACCCTGAGCCTGCCTGCCACCCTGTCCCTTTGCCCCTGTTGCTGTAATAAAAATTGTTACCTCGACACGGTCTGCATCTGGGTCTTACCTTGATTCTTGATAGATGGATATGCTCTCTGTAATGTTCTATATATCTTACCTATCATATGAGCATCTTTTTCTGACAGAAATAGGATTCCTTCAACATTGTTACGATGTACAAAATCTTTCAGGTCAAAATTTCGTGGTACAAAACTTTTCAATTGCATTTATTTGAAAATGTCTACATTGGTCAGTCCACAATTGCTTTTTAATTCTGTCATGGAAATAATTGTGTTTCCTATTACCATGTCTCGAGGTTTCTATGCCTTTTGCTTTCCATGTCGCCAATTAACTGTATCTGTGAATTCTGAAAAGCTATTCAAGTATTGTTACATATGGGTGTGTTTTTAGTGAGTGAAATTGGTTCTTATAGAATCCATTACACTTTCTTCCGTATTGTTAGGGTGTTCTTAACTATGAAGTTGTTAATGTTCTTAGCTCCATCCTTTGAAGTCTCAAGCTATTTCTCGTTATTTGTCAATAACTGCTGGTGTCCGATGTTTAAGAATGAAGAACTCTTGAATTTTTGCTCGCCTAAGGTAGAATACCTCATGTTAAGCTGTGGACCACACTATCTACCGAGAGAGTTCGTATTGGTAGATTTTCCACCACAAAACGATGCTGGCACTAAGACCGCACTCAACCAGCTGTATAAGGCCATAAGCAAACAAGAAAATGCTCATCCAAGCGGCGCTTGTAGTGGCCGGGGACTTTAATGCAAGCAAACTTAAATCGGTTTTTAGCTCATGTGCAACCAGAGGGAAAAAAACTCTAGACCACCTTTCATCCACATTCAGAGACGCATTAAAATCACTCCCTCGCCCTCCATTTGGCAAATATGACCATAATTCTATTCTCCTGACTCCTGCTTACAAGCAAAAACTAAATCAGGAAGTACCAGTGACTCGCTCCATACTGAAGTGATCAGATTAAGTGCATGCTGCGCTACAGGACTGTTTTTCTAGTACAGACTGGAATATGTTCTGGTATTCATCCAATGGCATTGAGGAGTATACCATCTCAGTCACCGGCTTCACCAATAAGTGCATCAACGACGTCGTCCCCACAGTGACCGTACGTACATATCCCAACCAGAAGCCATTCATTACAAGCAACATCCACACCGATCTAAAGGCTAGAGCTGCCGCTTTCAAGGAGTGGGACACTAATCCGGACACTTATAACAAATCCCGCTATGCCCTCAGACAGGCAAAGAGTCAATACAGGACTAAGATTGAATCGTACTACACCGGCTCTGACGCTCGTCGGATGTGGCAGGGATTGAAAACTATTACAGACTACAAAAGAAAACCCAGCCGTGAGCTGTCCAGTGACGCGACCCTACCAGACGAGCTAAATGTCTTTTATGCTCGCTTCGAAGTAAGCAACACTGAAGCTTGCATGAGAGTATCAGCTGTTCAACTGTGTGATAACGCTCTCCGTAGCCGATGTGAGCAAGGCCTTTAAACAGGTCAACATTCACAAAGCTGCGGGGCCAGAAGGATTACCAGAACGTGTACTCAAAGTATGGCCAACTGGCAAGTGTCTTCACGACATCTTTCAAACATAGTCCACATCTTTCAAACATAGTCCACCATAGTCCATGTGCCTAAGAAATCAAAGGTAACATGCCTAAATTATTACTTCCCCGTAGCACTCACGTCAATAGCCATGAAGTGCTTTGAAAGGTTGGTTGTGGCTCACATCAACACCATAATGCCGGAAACCTTAGACCCACTCCAATTCGCATACCACCCCAACAGATCCACAGATGACGCAATCCCAATAGCACTCCACACTGCTTTTTTCCCACCTGGACAAAAGGAACACATATGTGAGAATGATTTTCACAAAGCTCATTACTAAGCTAAGGACCCTGGGACTAAACATCTCCCTCTGCAACTTGATCCTGACTGGCTTCCCCCAGGTGGTAAGAGTAGGCAACAACACATCTGCAACACTGATCCACAACACTGGGACCCCTCAGGGGTGCGTGCTTAGTCCCCTCCTGTACTCCCTGTTCACCCACGACTGCGTGGCCAAGCACGACTCCAACACCATAATTAAGCTTGCTGATGACACAACAGTGGTAGGCCTGATCACAGACAATGAAGAGACAGCCTATAGGGAGGAGGTCAGAGACCTGGCTGTGGTGCCAGGACAACAACCTCTCCCTCAATGTAAGTAAGGCAATGGAGCTGATCGTGGACTATAGGAAAAGGCGGGCCGAACAGGCCCCCATTAACATCGACAGGGCTGAAGTGGAGCGGGTCAAGAGTTTCAAGTTCTTCGTTGTCCACATCATCAACGATCTATCATGGTCTAAACACACCAAGACAGCTGTGAAGAGGGCACTACAACACATTTTCCCCCTCAGAAGACTGAGAAAATGTTGCATTGGTCCCCAGATCCTCAAAAAGTTCTACAGCTGCACAAAAAGTTCTACAGCTGCACCATTGAGAGCATCCTGACCATTTGCATCACCGCCTGCTCGGCATCTGACCATAAGGTACTACAGAGGGTAGTGCGTATGGCCCAGTATATCACTGGGGCCAAACTTCCTGGCATCCAGGATCTATACACTAGGTGGTGTCAGAGGAAGGCCCAAAATATGGTCAAAGACTCCAGTCATAGACTGTTTTCTCGCCACGGCACAGCAAGCGGTACCAGAGCACCAATTCTAGGACCAAAAGGCTCCTTAACAGCTTCTACCGCCAAGCCATAAGACTGCTGTCACGCCCTGACCTTAGAGATCCTTTTTATGTCTCTATTTTGGTTTGGTCAGGGCGTGAGTTGGGGTGGGCATTCTATGTTTTTGTGTTCTATGTTTTCTATTTCTGTGTGTTTGGCCGGGTGTGGTTCTCAATTAAAGGCAGCTGTCTATCGTTGTCTCTGATTGAGAACCATACTTAGGTAGCCTTTTCCCACCTGTGTCTTGTGGGTAGTTGTTTTCTGTTTAGTGTTTTCTGCACCTTACAGGACTGTTTCGGTTTCGTTTATTCACGTTCTTGTTTTGTGTTTTAGTGTTCAGTCAAATAAAAATGAACACATACGACGCTGCACTTTGGTCCACACCTTCTTCATACGACGACCTTTACAACTGCTGAACAATGAATCAAATGGCCACCCAAACTATTTACATTGACACCCCCCTGCCCCTTTGTTTTTACACTGCTGCTACTCGCTGTTTATTATCTATGCATAGTCACTGTACAAATTACCTTGACTAACCTGTATCCCCGCACATTGACTCGGCACCGGTACCCTCTGTATATAGTCTCCTTATTGTTATGTAATTTTCTTATGTTAATTCTTTTTTTTAAACTTGAGTTTATTTAGTAAGTATTTTCTTAACTCTATTTCTTGAACTGAATTATTGGCTAAGGGCTTATAATTAACTATTTCACAGTAAGATTGTACTCGGCACATATGACAAATAAAATTTTTGTTTTATTTGAAAACAATTCATCTGTCTCATGTAACTATACAAAATTAACATATCACACTAATCTGAGTGTCCTGGATTTACATTTACTATGTTATGTCTAATCTATGAGACCAAGCTGAGTAAAAGATTCTGGGGATGAGCAATCGCATCTTCAATATGTACCCATTGTTCCTCTTTAGTGCATTTACTATTTGTCATAAGCAGTGCTTGACTTGAAAGAAGTGCAGGAGCTGTCCTTTTCCAAGTCGGGCCATTAGACTATGTTCACTAAAATTCACAAATTACATTATGTTATAGAGACTTCGGATTATTCACTGTTAAGGGTTTATACACATTTCCTAGCCGTTGTGCCCTTGATCAAGGCACTTAACCCCCCACAAAGTAGAACTGTACTGTTAGTCACATGTTGTCAACATGTGGTCAATCCTCCATCTGGAGAACTCCTGGGTGTGCAGGCTTTTGATCCAGTCCTGTTGAGCAGCTGATGTTTAAGCTACAATGTGGTTAGACCAGGGTTTGAACAAAAGCCTGCAAGCAGTAGCTATCCTGGAAGATGGTTGACACCCTTGATATAAAATATTGTAACATTACAACCAAATACTTTTACACTTTATTACATTTACATTTAAGTCATTTAGCAGACGCTCTTATCCAGAGCGACTTACAAATTGGTGCATACACCTTATGACATCCAGTGGAACAGCCACTTGCATCTAAATCTTTTTTTTTTTGGGGGGGGGGGTGAGAAGGATTACTTACCCTTACTTACCCTATCCTAGGTATTCCTTGAAGAGGAAAATGATTCCCTCATTCAATGCATCAGGGATCAAATGGATAAGGTAGGCTACTTTAAAGCAAGGTATCTAACTACACATGTTTACACATAAGGATGAAATATTCCTATTTCAGGGGAGATCTACACACAGCAAGTTATTTGTAATTTAGGCTATTAAAATATTTTTTGCTTTGTCACAATTACAGTACAGGGCTAATTTTTAATAGAGGGGAAAGGTGACAACCACATGAATGCTAAGTTAGCTATAGTTAACTAGCGAGATAACTGCTACCAATTATGTTTTACATTGGCCATCTAGTTAGTCTGTTGTCTGTCATTATTTTATACCTGCTGCTGAAATGTTCTGCTTTCTATCCTTGGGCAAAGGCCCACTCGCAATGTCACACACCCAGCACAAACAGACATGCACTGAAAGGTCATTCCTATAATTGCTGATATGTAGATTTTTAAGTGATTGATCATATTCAAAGTGTGCCTTCATGAATTACATTAACAAAAAATATTAAATAAATGTCCATGACTTTTCATGACCTTATACAAACCCTCATTTGACAACTTGGAACAGTGCATGGTGTGCAGTCAAATTGGCACATTTTCAATCTGTGCAATCTCGAACAGCCTACTGTCATTAACAAACCAGCATCAGGAAATGAATGCCCACTCCCCATTGCTATTCAATACAGATTCCGCCTTAATTCCTATTTGATCAACCTTTTTTTTGCCTCAGAGCAGGCAGGGACTTGGGGTTTAAGAAGTCAATGAGAGAAGTGAAAAATTCTTACTTAGTTGTTGATTTTCTAAAGGTACAGCCTAGATTCAAGCGAGTGTCTTAACCTCTTGCTCCTACCTGACACGCAGGCGTCCCATCTAGACATCTGGAAATGCAAATGCGCTACGCTAAATGCTAATAGTACTAGTTAAAACTCAAACGTTCATTAAAATACACATGCAGGGTATTGAATTAAAGCTACAAGTCAGATTTTTAAAATGCTTTTCGGCGAAAGCATGAGAAGCTATTATCTGATAGCATGTAACACCACAAAAGACCCGCAGGGGACGTAAACAAAATAATTAGCATAGTCGTCGCTACACAAACCGCACAAATAAAATATAAAACATTCATTACCTTTGACCATCTTCTTTGTTGGCACTCCTAGATGTCCCATAATCACTATTGGGTCTTTTTTTTCCGATTAAATCTGTCCATATATAGCCTAGATATCGATCTATGAAGACTGTGTGATAAACAAAAAAAAGGCGATGTATATTCTTTAGCTGTCCGTCTGGAAATAATGTCCGGGGAAATCTCAACCAAAATATCCGGTCGGAGACCTGAACAAATGGCTTGTCTCTTCTTCGTTTGACCAAGAAACAAAGCCTAGGCAAATGACAAGACTGTTGACATTGTGTGGAAGCTGTAGGTATTGCAACCTCAGCCCCATTTAATGTGGTTCGCCTTTATCAATGGGTTGAAGTGGCGGATGGATATATATTTCCATTTTCAGTGATCAGATTTTCCTGCGCTTTTCGATGAAACGCACGTTCTGTTATAGTCACAGCCGTGATTTAACCAGTTTTATAAACGTCTGAGTGTTTTCTATCCACACATACTAATCATATGCATATACTATATTCCTGGCATGAGCAGCAGGGCGCTGAAATGTTGCGCGATTTTTAACAGAATGTTCGAAAAAGTAGGGGGTAGGAGTAACAGGTTAAGTAGTTGAACATGTTATTACTCCAACCTCGTGAAAGTGACAAACTGATACGTTAAAATTTTTGTCAAATACAACTTTATATTGAAGGATTGCCTTTGATTTGACGGCCTGTACATGCGAAGTTCAGCGCGAGACGACTGTTGCATGCTAGACCATACCGGTCGCTCTCATGTGTGCGTCCGTGTAGGCCATCACACGCATGTACATTTTGTCCCCCCCGCACCAGACGCGATCAAGACACACAGGTTAAAATATTGTAAGGATCGACGCCGGGGATGAGAAGCATCTACGGGGAGTCAAACATTTAATAGGAACAGATAGATAACAGTACAGAAACATCGTCAGCACACGGGTATACAAGGACATACTGTATGAACATGAATGCAGAAGCAGGGAACAGAGTGGGGAACCGGACAGCTATAGGGGAGGTAATAGGGAAGGTAATGACAGAGGTGATTGAGTCCAGGTGAGTACAATCATCGCTGATGCTTGTGACAGGGGGGGAAGACATGATGATGGCAGGAGTGTGCAATGCTGGGGAGCCTGGCGCCCTCGAGCGCCAGGGGGAAGAGGGGGGGAGCAGGCATGACAAATATCAAAACAAACTCTGAACCAACTATATTAACTTGGGGACAGGTCAAAAAAGCATTAAACATTTCTGGAAATTTTGCTTGCTAGCTTACTTTTGCTAGTTCATTTGTCCTGGGATAAAAACATTGAGTTGTTATTTTACTTGAAATGCACAAGGTTCTCTACTATTAATCCACAGATAAATGTGTAAACCAACTTTGTTTCTAGTAATCTCTCCTCCTTTAGGTTTATTCTTCTTCTTTGGACTTTATGTGGAGGTTAGCAACCAACTTTAAGGTGCATTACCACTACCAACTGGACTGGAGTATGGACCTCAGTTCATCTTTCAATCACACACGCTGGTATATGCTCCTAAAAACCAATGACAAGATGGGAGAGGCGGGTCTTGCAGTGCGTCGAGCATCACAAATAGAAGTTATATTTTAGCTCCTGCCTATGCAGATGCTCATTGACGTGCGCAAGCAGTGTGGGTGCAATGATTGAATAACATGTATGTGTACATTTATTTTGCAAAACTCCATAAATCTGAGGGTGGTTTTAAAATGCTGACCACATTGCTCACGTAACGTGCGTAATGTGGTCAGCATGTTAAAACCACCCTCAGATTTATGGACATATAAAATATTCCTATTTATTCTGAGTTTTATTTGCCCATATTAAGTCTGTTATGGCCAAGCTCTCCACCAATCAGGCCTTTATGGCAGAGATGGAAGCCACTACTGAGTAAAAGGCAAATGACAGCCCGCTTGGAATTTGCCAAAAGGTACCTTAAGGACTCTCAGACCATGAGAAACAGGATTCTCTGTCCTGATGAAACCAAGATTAAATTATTTGGCCTGAATGCCAAGCGTCACATCTGGAGGAAACCTGACACCCTCCCTACAGTGAAGAATGGTGGTGGCGGCATCATGCGATGGGGATGTTTTTCAACAACAGGGACTGAGAGACTAGTCAGGATTGAAGGAAAGAACAGAGCAAAGTACAGCAAGATCCTTGATGAAATCCTGCTGCAAAGTGCTCATTACCTCAAACTTGGGTGAAGGTTCATCTTCCAACAGAACAATGACTCCAAGCATACAGCCAAGACAACGAAGGAGTGGCTTTGGGACAAGTCTCCGAATGTCCTTGAGTGGCCCGATCGAAGATCTCTGGAGAGACCTGAAAATAGCTGTGCAGCGACACTCCCATCCAACCTGTCAGAGCTTCAGAGGATATGTACTGTAGACAAGAATGGGAGATACTCTTCAAATACTGCTGTCCCAAGCTTGTAGCATTATACCCAGTAAGACGTGAGGCTGCAATTGCTGCCAAATGTGCTTCAACAAAGTACCGAGTAAAGGGTCTGGGAAAAAAACAATTTAATACATTTTAAAGTAAGGCTGTAACAACAAAATGTAGGAAAAGTAAATGGGTCTGAATACATTCATAAAGCATTGTATGTGTATGCCTGTCTGTGCATGTGTTTGTGTTTCTTCACAGTCCCTGCTGTTCCATCTGTTTTTGAAATATGATTCTACTGCTTGCATCAGTTAGAAAAGACTCTTTGTTTAGTGTTGCAGTGATTTTACTCACTGTAATAGCTGACGTGTATAGTGTTGAGACATCTGCATACATAGATACACTGGCTTTACTCAAGGCCAATGGCATGTCATTAGTAAAGATTGAAAAAAGAAAGGGTCCTAGACAGCTGCCCTGGGGAATTCCTGATTCTACCTGAAGTCTAACAAAACAGCTCCCACAATATTTTTATCATAATTTTCTCTCAGCCAATTATCAGTTATTTGTGTAAGTGCTGTGCTTTTTGAAAGTCCCTCCCTATAAGCATCTGGAATGTCTGTTGTTAATTTGTTTACAGTAAAATGGCATTGTATCTGGTCCAAAATTGTTTTTCAAAAAGTTTACTAAGGGTTGAAAACAGGCTTATTTGTCGGCTCTTTAAAGGGGGCTTTACTATTATTGCATAGCGGAATTACTTTTGCTTCCCTCCAGGCCTGAGGGCACACCATCCAAGTTGTCAGAACCTGGTGGCTTGTCATTGTTGATAGAAAACAATACTTTTTTCACCTCTTTCTCACTTTATGGAATTCAAAATGACAATGCTTGTCTTTCAGAATTTGATCAGTTATACTTGGATGTGAATTGTCAGCGTTTGTTGCTGGCATGTCATGCCTAAATTTGCTAAGCTTGCCAATGAAAAAAAAATGTTTTTAAGTAATTGCCAATATCAGTGAGTTTGCCTTTTGCCGAATATTTCATTTAAGGTGCTCCAAAGGTTTTACGATCATTATTTATGTCATGTATCTTTGTTTCATAGTATAGTTTCTTCTTCTTTATTTTATTCAGTTTAGTCACATAATTTCTACATTTGCAGTGCGTTAGCCAATGGTTGTACAGCCAGACTTATTTGCCATTCCTTTTGCCTCATCCCTCTCAACCATACAATTGTCCAATTCCCCATGAATCCATGGGGAGTTAAATGTTTTTACAGTCCTTTTCTTAATTAATGGATGCGTGCTTATTAGTAACTGGAATAAGCTATTTTATTTGTCAAGTGCAACGTCTGTGTCACGAATATTACAGAAGGTGACTCCCCTTCTTGTTCGGGTGGCGCTCGGCGGTCGTCGTCGCCGGTCTACTAAGCTATCGCCGATCCGTTGTTCTGTGTTCCTTTAGTTCTGTCTAATTGGTAGCACCTGTTTCTTGTTTGGTTGTTAGGGTAGGGTTATATATAGTCTGTTCAGCTCGCTTCTGTTTCGTGCGGGCTTGTTCGCCTGTTTTCTTGTTTGAGTGTATTTTTGTTGGCATTTGGGTTTCACGCTGTCCGTTTATATTTCTTTTAATTTGTGTTTTCACTTTTGTTCATGTTATGTTTCCGGGACATTAAAGCGTGTTGTTTTTCCCACATCTTTTGCTCTCTGCGCCTGACTCCACACCTCTTCACTCATAAACGTAACAGAAGCCCGCACCAACCCCATGGAGTCAGCAGGAGCAGCGACCACTCCTCTTCCCACTATGGAGGAGAGAGTCCAACATCACACGTCCATCCTCCATCGCCTAGGATCAGCGATGGATCAGATGATGGAGAGGATGGATCGTTGGGAGAGGAATGGTCTCCCTACTACCCCACTGACCCTCCCACCAGCAACTATACCATCTCCCCCATCTGGATCCGGTTCCAGCGCTCTGCTGATGACGCCTCCGAGGAATTACGATGGAGCAGCGACGGGGTGCCAGGGATTCCTGCTTCAATTAGACCTCTACCTGGCCACCGTTCGGCCGCCTCCCTCGGAGGAGGAGAGAGTAGGGGTCCTCATCACATGCCTGATCGGTAGAGCCCTGGAGTGGGCTAATGCGGTCTGGAACGGGCCCGACTCAGCGAGGGACAACTACCCGGAGTTCATCCGCCGTTTCATGGCCGTGTTCGATCACCCTCCAGAAGGTCGAGCTGCGGGTGAGAGATTGTTCCATCTTAGACAGGGGACGAGGAGCGTGCAGGACTTCGCGCTGGAGTTCCGGACCTTGGCTGCGGGAGCAGGGTGGAACGACAGGGCCCTGATAGACCATTACAGGTGTAGCCTGAGAGAGGACGTCCGTAGGGAGCTGGCCTGTCGGGATACTACACTTAGCCTGGATGGACTGATAGACCTGTCGATCCGGTTGGACCATCTGCTAGCTGCTCGTGGACGTTCTGAAAGGGTCCTGTCAGTTCTACCTCCTGATCCTCCTGCCCCTATCCCGATGGAGCTAGGAGGGACCGCGTCAAGTGAGATCGGAGGAGGAAGCTCCTCCTGTACCAGCTGTGGCCGGAGAGGGCACACGTCTGGTCGGTGCTGGAGGAATTCATCTGGGAATCGAGAGGGCAGGCAGAACACTCATCGGTCACCCCAGGTGAGTAAGCACCACACTCTCCCAGAGTTTCCTGTTGGTCACATGTTCCTATTAATTTGTTTCCTTAATTATTCTCCTTCTCTCCAGCAAAAGGCACTGGTAGATTCAGACGCAGCTGGAAACTTTATAGATCGCGGACTCGCTCAGAAGCTGAGGATTCTGTTAGTAAAGTAGACCCCCCTTTTACCGTGCACTCTTTAGATAGTCGACCATTAGGGTCAGGGCTGGTGAAGAAAGCCACAATTTCGTTGGAGATGATTACGCAGGGGAATCACAAGGAGCAAATTAGTTTGTTCCTTATTGATTCACCTGCGTTTCCAGTTGTACTGGGGATTCCCTGGCTAGCTATTCATAATCCTACGATTTCGTGGAAACCGGGAACTCTACACGGGTGGTCTGATGAGTGTTCAGGCAGGTGTGTAGGGGTTTCCATCAGTGCGACAATGGTGGAGAGTCCAGACCAGGTTTCCACCGTGCGCATTCCAGCTGAGTATGACGATTTGGCTATCGTTTTCAGTAAAAAGAAGGCGACCCAATTACCACCCCATAGGCAGGGGGATTGCGTGATAAACCTCCAGGGTAACGCTGCACTCCCCAGGAGTCATGTGTATCCTTTGTCCCAGGAGGAGAAGGTGGCTATGGAAACTTATATCACCGAGGCTCTGGGACAGGGGTACATTCGGCCCTCCATGTCACCTGTCTCTTCGAGTTTCTTTTTTGTGAAGAAAAAAGATGGTGGTTTACGTCCGTGTATTGATTATAGAGGTCTAAATTCCATCACAGTGGGTTTTAGTTACCCACTACCTCTCATTGCTAAGGCAGTGGAATCATTTCACGGAGCGCAGTTCTTCACTAAACTGGATCTCAGGAGTGCTTATAATCTGGTGCGTATTCGGGAGGGAGATGAGTGGAAAACTGCATTTAGCACTACGTCTGGCCATTATGAGTACCTCGTCATGCCATACGGTTTAAAGAATGCTCCAGCTATATTTCAATCCTTCGTGGATAAGATTCTCAGAGACCTGCACGGACAGGGTGTAGTGGTGTATATTGACGATATTTTGATCTACTCCGCTACACGCACTGCGCATCTATCTCTTGTGTGCAAGGTTCTTAGACGACTGCTGGAGCATGACCTGTATGCGAAGGCGGAGAAATGTGAGTTTTCCAAACAATCAGTTTCCTTCCTGGGTTATCGCATTTCCAGCTCTGGTTTGGTAATGGAGGGTGACCGCGTAAAGGCTGTGCGTAATTGGCCGACTCCGACCACGGTAAAGGAGGTGCAGCGGTTCTTGGGGTTTGCCAATTACTACCGGAGGTTTATCCGGGGTTTTGATCAGGTAGCTGCCCCTATTACCTCACTGCTGAAGGGGGGCCGGTGCGTTTGCAGTGGTCAGCAGAGGCGAACGGAGCTTTTCATAAGTTGAAGGCAATGTTTACTGAAGCGCCGGTGTTGGCACATCCGGACCCTTCTTTGGCGTTTATAGTAGAGGTGGACGCATCCGAGGCTGGGGTTGGAGCGGTGCTCTCACAGCGTTCGGGTGCACCACCGAAGCTCCGCCCCTGTGCCTTTTTTTCGAAGAAACTCGGGCCAGCGGAGCCGAATTATGATGTGGGGGATAGGGAGTTGTTGGCTATGGTTAAGGCCCTGAAGGTGTGGAGACACTGGCTTGAGGGGGCTAAGCACCCTTTCCTTATCTGGACTGACCATCGTAACCTGGAGTATATCCGATCAGCTAGGAGACTGAATCCTCGTCAGGCAAGGTGGGCCATGTTTTTCACTAGATTTCGTTTCACTATCTCGTATAGACCAGGTTCCCTCAACACTAAGGCCGACGCGCTGTCAAGACTCTATGACACTGAGGACAGGTCCATCGATCCTACTCCCATCGTTCCGGCAGCTAAGCTGGTGGCACCAGTAGTATGGGATGTGGACGCGGACATCGAGCGGGCGTTAAGGGAGGAACCTGCGCCTCCACAGTGTCCAGAGGGTCGTAGGTACGTGCCACTGGCTGTCCGTGATCAATTGATTCGATGGGCTCATTGTCTACCCTCGTCGGGTCACCCAGGTATTTTTAGGACAGTGAGAGGTCTTGAGAGGAAGTACTGGTGGCCCACTTTGAGGAGGGATGTGCGATTCTATGTTTCCTCCTGTTCGGTGTGCGCCCAGAGTAAGGCTCCTAGACACCTGCCAAGAGGTACATTACAACCTCTTCCCGTTCCACAACGGCCGTGGACCCATCTATCGGTGGATTTTCTTACTGACCTTCCCCCCTCTCAGGGTAACACAACTATCCTGGTCGTTGTGGATCGGTTCTCTAAGTCCTGCCGTCTTATCAAATCAAATCAAATCAAATTTATTTATATAGCCCTTCGTACATCAGCTGATATCTCAAAGTGCTGTACAGAAACCCAGCCTAAAACCCCAAACAGCAAACAATGCAGGTGTAAAAGCACGGTGGCTAGGAAAAACTCCCTAGAAAGGCCAAAACCTAGGAAGAAACCTAGAGAGGAACCGGGCTATGTGGGGTGGCCAGTCCTCTTCTGGCTGTGCCGGGTAGAGATTATAACAGAACATGACCAAGATGTTCAAATGTTCATAAATGACCAGCATGGTCGAATAATAATAAGGCAGAACAGTTGAAACTGGAGCAGCAGCACAGTCAGGTGGACTGGGGACAGCAAGGAGCCTTCATGTCAGGTAGTCCTGGGGCACGGTCCTAGGGCTCAGGTCAGTTGAAACTGGAGCAGGAGCATGGCCAGGTGGACTGGGGACAGCAAGGAGTCCTCATGTCAGGTAGTCCTGGGACATGGTCCTAGGGCTCAGGTCCTCCGAGAGAGAGAAAGAAAGAGAGAAGGAGAGAATTAGAGAACGCACACTTAGATTCACACAGGACACCGAATAGGACAGGAGAAGTACTCCAGATATAACAAACTGACCCTAGCCCCTGACATATAAACTACTGCAGCATAAATACTGGAGGCTGAGACAGGAGGGGTCAGGAGACACTGTGGCCCCATCCGAGGACACCCCGGACAGGGCCAAACAGGAAGGATATAACCCCACCCACTTTGCCAAAGCACATCCCCCACACCACTAGAGGGATATCTTCAACCACCAACTTACCATCCTAAGACAAGGCCGAGTATAGCCCACAAAGATCTCCGCCACGGTACAACCCAAGGGGGGGGCCGACCACAACAGTGAATCAACCCACCCAGGTGACGCACCCCCAGGGACGGCACGAGAGAGCCCCAGCAAGCCAGTGACTCAGCCCCGTAACAGGGTTAGAGGCAGAGAATCCCAGTGGAAAGAGGGGAACCGGCCAGGCAGAGACAGCAAGGGCGGTTCGTTGCTCCAGAGCCTTTCCGTTCACCTTCCCACTCCTGGGCCAGACTACACTCAATCATATGACCCACTGAAGAGATGAGTCTTCAGTAAAGACTTAAAGGTTGAGACCGAGTTTGCGTCTCTGACATGGGTAGGCAGACCGTTCCATAAAAATGGAGCTCTATAGGAGAAAGCCCTGCCTCCAGCTGTTTGCTTAGAAATTCTAGGGACAATTAGGAGGCCTGCGTCTTGTGACCGTAGCGTACGTGTAGGTATGTACGGCAGGACCAAATCAGAGAGGTAGGTAGGAGCAAGCCCATGTAATGCTTTGTAGGTTAGCAGTAAAACCTTGAAATCAGCCCTTGCTTTGACAGGAAGCCAGTGTAGAGAGGCTAGCACTGGAGTAATATGATCAAGTTTTTTGGTTCTAGTCAGGATTCTAGCAGCCGTATTTAGCACTAACTGAAGTTTATTTAGTGCTTTATCCGGGTAGCCGGAAAATAGAGCATTGCAGTAGTCTAACCTAGAAGTGACAAAAGCATGGATTAATTTTTCTGCATCATTTTTGGACAGAAATTTTCTGATTTTTGCAATGTTACGTAGATGGAAAAAAGCTGTCCTCGAAATGGTCTTGATATGTTCTTCAAAAGAGAGATCAGGGTCCAGAGTAACGCCGAGGTCCTTCACAGTTTTATTTGAGACGACTGTACAACCATTAAGATTAATTGTCAGATTCAACAGAAGATCTCTTTGTTTCTTGGGACCTAGAACAAGCATCTCTGTTTTGTCCGAGTTTAATAGTAGAAAGTTTGCAGCCATCCACTTCCTTATGTCTGAAAAACATGCTTCTAGCGAGGGCAATTTTGGGGCTTCACCATGTTTCATTGAAATGTACAGCTGTGTGTCATCCGCATAGCAGTGAAAGTTTACATTATGTTTTCGAATAACATCCCCAAGAGGTAAAATATATAGTGAAAACAATAGTGGTCCTAAAACAGAACCTTGAGGAACACCGAAATGTACAGTTGATTTGTCAGAGGACAAACCATTCACAGAGACAAACTGATATCTTTCCGACAGATAAGATCTAAACCAGGCCAGAACTTGTCCGTGTAGACCAATTTGGGTTTCCAATCTCTCCAAAAGAATGTGGTGATCGATGGTATCAAAAGCAGCACTAAGGTCTAGGAGCACGAGGACAGATACAGAGCCTCGGTCCGATGCCATTAAAATGTCATTTACCACCTTCACAAGTGCCGTCTCAGTGCTATGATGGGGTCTAAAACCAGACTGAAGCATTTCGTATACATTGTTTGTCTTCAGGAAGGCAGTGAGTTGCTGCGCAACAGCCTTCTCTAAAATCTTTGAGAGGAATGGAAGATTCGATATAGGCCGATAGTTTTTTATATTTTCTGGGTCAAGGTTTGGCTTTTTCAAGAGAGGCTTTATTACTGCCACTTTTAGTGAGTTTGGTACACATCCAGTGGATAGAGAGCCGTTTATTATGTTCAACATTGCCCGGTCTCCCTACGGCCCTGCAGACTGCGGAAGCTCTTTTCACCCATGTCTTCCGGCACTACGGGGTGCCCGAGGATATAGTTTCTGATCGGAGCCCCCAATTTATCTCCCGTGTTTGGAGGGCATTTATGGAACGTCTGGGGGACTCGGTCAGCCTGACCTCAGGGTATCACCCGGAGAGTAATGGTCAGGTGGAGAGAGTTAACCAGGAGGTGGGTAGGTTTCTGCGGTCGTATTGCCAGGACCGGCCAGGGGAGTGGGCGAGATATATTCCCTGGGCAGAAATAGCCCAGAACTCACTAAGCCACTCCTCTACCAACATGTCACCATTTGAGTGCGTGTTGGGGTACCAGCCAGTCCTGGCACCGTGGCATCAGAGCCAGACTGAGGCTCCTGCGGTGGAGGAGTGGGTACAGCGCTCTAAGGAGACCTGGAGGGCGGTCCAAGAGTCATTACGCCAAGCGAGTATAAGGCAGAAGAAGAGCGCTGACCGTCACTGCAGTGAGGCCCCCGTGTTTGCACCTGGGGACAGGGTCTGGCTCTCGGCCCGAAAACTGCCCCTCCGCTTGCCCTGCCGGAAGCTGGGTCTGCAGTGTATAGGGCCATTTAAAGTCCTGAGGAGAATAAATGAGGTTTGTTATCGATTATTACTTCCTTCGTATTATCGTATTAACCCCTCGTTTCATGTGTCTCTTCTCAGGCCGGTGGTAGCTGGTCCCATGCAGGAAGATGAGGTTCCGGAGGTTCCTCCGCCCCCTCTGGACATCGAGGGTCCCCGGCGTACAAGATATGAACTATTCTGGACTCGAGACGCCGGGTGAGGGGCTTGCAGTACCTCGTTGACTGGGAGGGGTACGGTCCGGAGGAGAGGTGCTGGGTTCCGGTGAGGGATATTCTAGACCCATCTATGTTGAGTGAATTCCATCGCCTCCGTCCGGATCGCCCAGCACCTCGGCCCCCGGGTCGTCCCCGAGGCCAGCGTCGACGCGCTGCGGGAGCTGCGCGTCAGGGGGGGGGTACTGTCACGAATATTACCGAAGGTGACTCCCCTTCTTGTTCGGGTGGCGCTCGGCGGTCGTCGTCGCCGGTCTACTAAGCTATCGCCAATCCGTTGTTCTGTGTTCCTTTAGTTCTGTCTAATTGGTAGCACCTGTTTCTTGTTTGGTTGTTAGGGTAGGGTTATATATAGTCTGTTCTGCTCGCTTCTGTTTCGTGAAGGCTTGTTCGCCTGTTTTCTTGTTTGAGTGTATTTTTGTTGGCATTTGGGTTTCACGATGTCCGTTTATATTTCTGTTCATTTGTGTTTTCACTTTTGTTCATGTTATGTTTCCGGGACATTAAAGCGTGTTGTTTTTCCCACATCTTTTGCTCTCTGCGCCTGACTCCACACCTCTTCACTCATAAACGTAACAGTCTGGTTAATCATTACACACCAGAGACCAACAAATATTTGTTACATCAACAACATAGGAATCACTACAAAACGTATTCTATGACCTCTTATACACTATATTAGGCCCAGCCTTTGGAACTTTGGTTTTCCTAGATATGGCTACGATATTGTGATCACTACATCAGATGGATTTGGATACTGCTTTAAAGGACATTTCTGCAGCATTAGTAAGATGTGATCAATACATGTTGCTGATTTCATTCCTGTGCTGTTTGTAACTATCCTGGTAGGTTGACTTGTAATCTGAACCAGGTTGCATGCACTAGTTACAGTTTGAAGCCTTTTTTTGAGTGGGCAGCTTGATGAGAACCATTCAATATTTAAATAATCCAGAAAATATAGCTCACAAACATTTCACACATATTATCCAGATACTGACTGTTAGCATGTGGTGGTCTATAGCAGTTTACCACCAGAATGGGCTTTAGGTGAGGCAAATTAACCTGTAGCCATATTACTTCAAAAGTATGAGATCCTTTCTTTACATGAATGTGGATCTGAATATAAATAGCAACACCTGCAACTTTGGCATTTCTGTCTTTTTGTAGATGTTATAACTATGTATTGGTACCATTTTATCATCAAAGGTATTATCTAAGTGAGTTTCAGAGATAGTCAGAATGTGAATGTCATCTGTAACTAGCAAATGACTAATTTCATGAACCTTGTTTCTTAAGATACATATGTTGATGTGGGATACTTATCACTTTTCAAGGATGCTTGAAAGTTTACATCGCTTTACTGGGAAGCTTAGCAGAAGTAGACATTGTCATTTTATTTATGTTAGTGTAACGCCGTTCTTCGTTTGTAGAAAGAGAGTCGGACCGAAATGCAGCGTAGTGGTTACTCATGTCTTTAATAAAGAGATCGCGATACATGAAATAACTAATACATATACAAAAACAACAAACAGAACGTGAAACCTATTACAGCCTATCTGGTGAAACTACACAGAGACAGGAACAATCACCCACGAAATACCCAGTGAAATACACAGTGAAACCCAGGCTACCTAAATACGGTTCCCCATTAGAGACAACGAGAATCACCTGACTCTGATTGAGAACCGCCTCAGGCAGCCAAGCCCATACAACACCCCTACTCACCCGCAATGCCAATAATACAAAAACCCCAATACGAAATACAATAACATAAACCCATGTCACACCCTGGCCTGACCAAATAATAAACGAAAACACAAAATACTAAGACCAAGGCGTGACAGTTAGTGCATGGTGAGCTGCACACAGTGGAAATCCTACTAGGTCACTCTGCCTCAGTGCTAACAGTGTAACTATGATTCCTAGTCACATGATTACTGTTTTACAAAAGCTGGAGGATCAGAATCAGCATCAGCACAGGCATTCAGGGCAGTTGACAGGGACAAACAGTTGAAGTCGGAAGTTTACATACACTTAGGATGGAGTCATTAAAACTCGTCTTTCAAACACTCCACAAATCTCTTGTTAACAAACTATAGTTTTGGCAAGTCGGTTAGGACATCTACTTTGTGCATGAAGCAACTAATTTAAAAATAAAAAAAATACAGACAGATTATTTCACTTATAATTCACTGTATCACAATTCCAGTGGGTCAGAAGTTGTCCTTCTGTAGCTCAGTTGGTAGAGCATGGCGCTTGTAACGCCAGGGTAGTGGGTTCGATCCCCGGGACCACCCATACGTAGAATGTATGCACACATGACTGTAAGTCGCTTTGGATAAAAGCGTCTGCTAAATGGCATATATTATTATTATTAAGTTTACATACACTAAGTTGACTGTGCCTTAAACAGCTTGGAAAATTCCAGAAAATGATGTCATGTCTTTAGAAGCTTCCGATAGGCTAATTGACATCATTTGAGTCAATTGGAGGTGTACCTGTGGATGTATTTCAAGACCTACCTTCAAACTCATTGCCTCTTTGCTTGACATCATGGGGAAATCTAAATAAATCAGCCAAGACCTCAGGAAAAAAATTGCAGACATCCACAAGTCTGGTTCATCATTTGGAGCAATTTCCAAACACCTGAAGGTACCACGTTCATCTGTATTCCCGGGACCACCCATACGTAGAATGTATGCACACATGACTGTAAGTCGCTTTGGATAAAAGCGTCAGCTAAATGGCATATATTATTATTATTATTATTATTACAAACAATAGTATGCAAGTATAAACACCATGGGACCACGCAGCCATCCTACCGCTCAGGAAGGAGACGCGTTCTGTCTCCTAGAGATGAATGTATTTGGTGCAAAAAGTGCAAATCAATCCCAGAACAACAGCAAATGACCTTGTGAATATGCTGGAGGAAACAGGTACAAAAGTATCTATATCCACAGTAAAACGAGTCCTATATTGACATAACCTGAAAGGCCGCTCAGCAAGAAAGAAGCCACTGCTCCAAAACCACCATAAAAAGCCAGACTACGGTTTGCAACTGCACATGGGGACAAAGATCGTACTTTTTGGAGAAATGTCCCTGGTATGATGAAACAAAAATAGAACTGTTTGGTCATAATGACCATCGTTATGTTTGGAGGAAAAAGGGGGAGGCTTGCAAGCCGAAGAACACCATCCCACCATCATGTTGTGGGGGTGCTTTGCTGCAGGAGGGACTGATGCACTTCACAATATACATGGCATCATGAGGCACGAAAATATGTGGATATATTGAAGAAACATCTCAAGACATCAGTCAGGAAGTTAAAGCTTGGTCACAAATGGGTCTTCCAAATGGACAATGACCCCAAGCATACTTCAAAATTGTGGCAAAGTGGCTTAAGGACAACAAAGTCAAGGTATTGGAGTGGCCATCACAAAGCCCTGACCTCAATCCCTTAGAAAAGTTGTGGGCAGAACTGAAAAAGTGTGTGCGATCAAGGAGGCCTCAAACTGGGAATGTGATGAATCCTGAAATAAACCTGAAATAAATCATTCTCTCTACTATTATTCTGACATTTCACATTCTTAAAATAAGGTGGTAATCCTAATTGACCTAAACAGAGAATATTTATTTGGATTAAATGTCAGGAATTGTGAAAAACTGAGTTTAAATGTATTTGGCTAAGGTGTATGTAAACTTCCAACTTCAACTGTACATTTGGTTACTTACATTGGGTCTTCTAATGCCCCTGGTAAGGATCAACTGAGCTAGGGTTGGGTCATGTATAAGTCGTTGTCTCAACACAGCCTCATAATGATGTGAAAGGATCCAGGAACCCAAATGATTTGGGTGGATCCTATCCTCCTTATTAAAACCTCTTGATACTATCCATCCCAGATCCGGGAGTGTAATCATCGCCTGAAACTAATTAGCATAACGCAGCAGACATAAATATCCCTAGAAAATATTCCTATTCATGAATGTAACTAGGTTGCATGAAATATATTGAGACACAGCTTAGCCTTTTGTTAATCACCCTGTCATCTCAGATTTTCAAAATATGCTTTACAGCCAACGCTACACAAGAATTTGTGTAAGTTTATAATAGCCTAGCATAGCATTATGCCTTGCTAGCAGCAAGCAACCTTGTCACGGAAATCAGAAAAGCAATCAAATTAAATCGTTTACCTTTGATGAACTTCGGGAGTTTTCACTCACGAGACTCACAGGTAGATAGCCAAAGTTCATTTTTTCCCAAAATATTATTTTTGTACGCGAAACAGCTCTGTTTGTTCTTCACGTTTGGCTGAGAAATTGCCCGGAAATTGCGGTCACCTCAACAGCGAATTTTCTTCTAAATTAGCTCCATAATATCGACAGAAACATGGCAAACGTTGTTTAGAATCCATCCTCAAGGTGTTTTTCTAATATCTATTCGATAATATATCCGTCGGGACAATTCCAGTTTCTCTAGGACCGATTGGAGTAATGGCTACTCTGTACTTTACGCAAGAATCTCTCTCGGAGTCACCATGTGACCCCTTACGCAATGTGCCCCCCCATATGGCTATTCTTCAGCACTGTTGTCACAGTGCTGTAGACACCTTGGGGAATATGTAGAAAGCGTAAGCTCGTTGTTGGTACATTCACAGCCATATAGGGAGTCATTGGAACGCAGCGCTTTCAAAACCTGGGGCACTTCCGGATTGGATTTTTCTCAGGCTTTCGCTTGCAACATCAGTTCTGTTATACTCACAGACAATATCTTTGCAGTTTTGGAAACGTTAGAGTGTTTTCTATCGAAAGCTGTCAATTATATGCATATTCTAGCATCTTGTCCTGACAAAATATCCTGTTTAAAATGGGAATGTTTTTTTTTTTTTTTTTTCAAAAAATGACAATACTGCCCCTAGAGTTCCAAGAGGTTTTAAACAAGCTTTGTTTCAAGAAGGTATCAAAGTTGTCAATAAATGTTACACCCACAGAGCTGCAATTGTCTCGTAGCCAGTTATGGAGGTCTGCTGAAACGTTCAATGCCATGATTTAAGGAGGGCAGAGGGACAGATGTTAAGGGGCATGTGTTGGTGTCAAGCAGAGACCCAATCTTCATCTGTTCTAAGCTGCCCTTCATAATGTCATTGAATCCCACAACGACTATGATAGACTCAATTTCCTGGTGCCTGTTTAAAATGTTTGGGAGCATCTTATTGATGTCCTGTACTTGTGCTTCTGGATAGCACAACGTTTTGCTCCAGGGACTGAGACATTTCTCACCATTATGTCAATCTGCTCTGAACCTCTCGCAGACACTCTAGTCCGATTAGCAGCATGCCGCTGCCTACGTTTTCCACAACTTGTGACATTTGTCCAACGCTGATTGGAACAATCCTCTTGCTGTTCTCCATCTACTCCACTACAAGATGGAGGAGAAGCAGATGGAGATGACTTCCTTGGCAGGCAAGTTCCAGGTAGCGCAGGCCCTTTGGATAGGGACATATCACAAGGTGGGGATACATCCATCTGTGACCAGTTACAGGGGTTGAGAACGAGAACGTTCGAAGTTGCATTTTTCCCATAAGTTTGCGCATACAGTGCCTTGCGAAAGTATTCGGCCCCCTTGAACTTTGCGACCTTTTGCCACATTTCAGGCTTCAAACATAAAGATATAAAACTGTATTTTTTTGTGAAGAATCAACAACAAGTGGGACACAATCATGAAGTGGAACGACATTTATTGGATATTTCTAACTTTTTTAACAAATCAAAAACTGAAAAATTGGGCGTGCAAAATTATTCAGCCCCTTTACTTTCAGTGCAGCAAACTCTCTCCAGAAGTTCAGTGAGGATCTCTGAATGATCCAATGTTGACCTAAATGACTAATGATGATAAATACAATCCACCTGTGTGTAATCAAGTCTCCGTATAAATGCACCTGCACTGTGATAGTCTCAGAGGTCCGTTAAAAGCGCAGAGAGCATCATGAAGAACAAGGAACACACCAGGCAGGTCCGAGATACTGTTGTGAAGAAGTTTAAAGCCGGATTTGGATACAAAAAGATTTCCCAAGCTTTAAACATCCCAAGGAAAACTGTGCAAGCGTTAATATTGAAATGGAAGGAGTATCAGACCACTGCAAATCTACCAAGACCTGGCCGTCCCTCTAAACTTTCAGCTCATACAAGGAGAAGACTGATCAGAGATGCAGCCAAGAGGCCCATGATCACTCTGGATGAACTGCAGAGATCTATAGCTGAGGTGGGAGACTCTGTCCATAGGACAACAATCAGTCGTATATTGCACAAATCTGGCCTTTATGGAAGAGTGGCAAGAAGAAAGCCATTTCTTAAAGATATCCATAAAAAGTGTTGTTTAAAGTTTGCCACAAGCCACCTGGGAGACACACCAAACATGTGGAAGAAGGTGCTCTGGTCAGATGAAACCAAAATTGAACTTTTTGGCAACAATGCAAAACGTTATGTTTGGCGTAAAAGCAACACAGCTCATCACCCTGAACACACCATCCCCACTGTCAAACATGGTGGTGGCAGCATCATGGTTTGGGCCTGCTTTTCTTCAGCAGGGACAGGGAAGATGGTTAAAATTGATGGGAAGATGGATGGAGCCAAATACAGGACCATTCTGGAAGAAAACCTGATGGAGTCTGCAAAAGACCTGAGACTGGGACGGAGATTCCAACAAGACAATGATCCAAGACATAAAGCAAAATCTACAATGGAATGGTTCAAAAATAAACATATCCAGGTGTTAGAATGGCCAAGTCAAAGTCCAGACCTGAATCCAATCGAGAATCTGTGGAAAGAACTGAAAACTGCTGTTCACAAATGCTCTCCATCCAACCTCACTGAGCTCGAGCTGTTTTGCAAGGAGGAATGGGAAAAAATGTCAGTCTCTCGATGTGCAAAACTGATAGAGACATACCCCAAGCGACTTACAGCTGTAATCGCAGCAAAAGGTGGCGCTACAAAGTATTAACTTAAGGGGGCTGAATAATTTTGCACGAGCAATTTTTCAGTTTTTGATTTGTTAAAAAAGTTTGAAATATCCAATAAATGTCGTTCCACTTCATGATTGTGTCCCACTTGTTGTTGATTCTTCACAAAAAAATACAGTTTTATATCTTTATGTTTGAAGCCTGAAATGTGGCAAAAGGTCGCAAAGTTCAAGGGGGCCGAATACTTTCGCAAGGCACTGTAATTGCAATTTGCTTGGTAAGGATAGCCACGTCATTCCTGTAATTCTCCGCAAGCGAACAATTGCCATATTGGAATTCCGGATTGTCAATATTGCTCCGGAGAAGAGCATAACAAACACTGCTTCTACAGAGCTGGAAATATTCTTTAGCTATTCTAGGTGAAGCGGGAGCCATTGTCACCTTACTAGCTAGCAATTCTTGGGTAGCGGAATGACTTTTGCTTCCCTTCTGGCCTGAGGCATACACTTTCTTGTAGGTGTAGCTTGAAGATATGGCAAATAGGAGTGGCAATATCATCCGCTATTATCCTCAGTAATTTTCCATCCCAAGTTGTCAGACTTCTCATTGTTGATAGACAAAAATATATTTTTCACCTCTTAACACTCAATTCACAGAATAAAAAATTACAGTGCTTGTCTTTCATAATTTGGTCAGTTATACTTGGATGTGTAGTGTCAGTATTTGTTGCTGGCATGTTATGCATAAATTTGCTAATCTTACCAATTAAAAAAAAAATTAAAGTAGTTGGCAATATTTGTGGCTTTGGTGATGAATGAGCCATCTGATTAAATTAATGATGGAGCTGAGTTTGTCATTTGCTCCTCATTACACACCACAGACCAGCAAATATTCTTTACATCATCGATATAGGAATCACTACAAAACGTTTTGTATAACTTCTTATACAGTATATTAGGCCCAAGCTTTTGTATTTTTGGTTTTCCTATTTGTTGTTTGTTGCCAGTTATTAAGCATCGTAAGTATTTCATATTTGTTGTGGTCATCTTAAATGATTGCTGTAGACCTTGAATATTTTTTTTTCCTATTTACTTTTTTTTCTTCCCCCATGTAAGAGAATGTGTTCATTATTTTTCAGAGCCCCCATACTGTACAATCACGATGAAGAAGTAAATCACTGTTTGGGGTAAGTTTCTCAAAAACTAGTGAAATAGCAAAAAATGTGTCTGGGCCCTTTTAAAACATGCGATTTACATCAACAATAAAGATTTGGTAGTAAAAAAAGCAAATTTCTCCTTTAAGGATTCCAGCTTTAACGGTAAAGGAGGATATATAGTGTATTCCGAAATTATTCAGACCCCTTGACTTTTTCCACATTTTGTTACATTATATATAACCTTATTCTAACATTGATTACATGTATTGTTTACCTCATCAATCTACACACAATACACTATAATGACAAAGTAAAAACAGGTTTTTAGATTGATGAGGAACATTTTTTATTTCATGAATTTTAGAATGTGGCTGGAATATAACCACTTTTGGAAAAAGTCAAGGGGTCTGAATACTTTCCGAATGCACTGTATATTGAGTGCTTGATGGGGGGCAGAGGTAGAGACAGCGAGATGAGGAGAAAGACAAAACGATAGCTGTGAGGTTGGGATCCTGTGAGCGTGGGAATGTTACTCCCTCAGACGGTGTGCGTGCGTAAGTGCGTGCGTGCGTGCGTGCGTGCGTGCGTGCGTGCGTGCGTGCGTGTGTGTGTGTGTGTGTGTGTGTGTGTGTGTGTGTGTGTGTGTGTGTGTGTGTGTGTGTGTGTGTGTGTGTGTGTGTGTGTGTGTGCATGCCCTCAATGCCAGGGGCCTACCTGTAGAGCTCTTATATAGCTACCTGCAGGATCTGTTGTTTCCTGTCAGAGAAAACATCAACACAGTAACTCTCTTCAATGTGCTAAAGCTCATCACAACAAAGCTACAGCATGTAGCTATTTTTGTCTCCGTCATGGCCTGTTGTTCTGTCGTTTGGCCTGAAAGTTCTCCTTATATGAGTGTTGTTATGCATAATGGAGTGTTCTATTAATTCATTCCAGAAGTCAGTGTATTTCCATCATGTTGACTCACTGGAAATACATGCTATGTATTTATACCCTGTTCTTCATCAATGATCATATATAATAATAATAATATTTATTGTGTCTGCCAACATTCTGGCTAAATTAATATCAATATTGGTTCATAGAAGAAAAAAAATGGCTATTACACATTTCAGCCAGAAAATCCTATTCTAGTTTTGTGTGTGTGTGGGCCTATTGTTTTACTTCCAAACATTACACACACACAAATGACTAAATACTTCACTGATTAAAAGGGATACATTAAATGAATTGAGAGATTAAAAAGGGAATTGCGCTGTAGCGTAAAAACGCTATTTCTATCCTGGTAGGTTTTGAGACCATCTGTTCATGGAGTTCCTAATGCAATACTGAAGCTCCATGGAATGGCAGGCAGGCACAGAAAGTAGTGGGTGGGTTGAAATTAAAACACACACACACAGATGATGGAATAGAAGGAAGGCAGGCTAGGCACCCAAAGACAGTAATGGGTGGGTGGATTGTAGCAAAACACATACAGAGAGATGATTTGGTTACAGTTCAGAAATAATTGCATCAACATTACCATAAGCTCTATTTCCACACTCTGCAACTATCAAACATTTGTATTATATAATTGTTTAATGTTTGTCATGTTTTATTTAAAAGTTACATTTTGTGACAATTTCCCTCATTTGGAGAATTGTGAAATGTGAAAAGGAAGCACACACACAGCCTCACGTACAACCAAGCAACAAACGTAGGCCAATTCCTGTGATTTATTCTTAGGCCCAGAGCAATTTTCCCAGCCAGTGTACCTTAGCAAAGTTGTTCATCGAGAAATATGTTGACCTATAATCCATTAATTATCACATGGGGTCTAATGACGCATGCTCCATTTGTATGCTTTGTGTCATGCCTTACTAAAAAGTAATTATATGTACGAACACAGATGGCCATATATATTGGTTGACCCTCAGGGTATGTAACTGTGTCTGAAATGTCACCCTATCACCTATACTTTTTATCAGGGCCCATAAGGTTCTGGTCAAAAGTAATGCACTATGTAGGGAGTAGGGTGAAATTCCAGATGCAGCTACATACCCTGAGGGTCAACCAATGCTGCTTTCCCCTGATGCTCAGTCATTGGTCAGGGATATAGCCCTGGGCTATCATCTTTAAACAAACTTGTTTCACCCTGATGGTCAGTCATTGGTCAGAGAAAAAGCCCTGGGCTATCATCTTAACTAAACCTTTTTCATCCTGATGGTCAGGGAGAGAAAGATAGCCTTATTGAAAATGACATTCTGTAAGGCATTATCAGTTCCTAAGATCTGTAAGGCATTATCAGTTCCTAAAGTCTGTAAAGCATAATCAGTTCCTAAAGTCTGTAAAGCATAATCAGTTCCTAAATTCTCCCTCTTTCCTCTTTCTTGGCGGTCCCGGGTGGCGCAGCGGTCTAAGGCACTGCATCTCAGTGCAAGTGGCATCACTAAAGACCTTTGTTTGATTCCAGGCAGTATCACAACTGGCAGTGATTGGGAATCCCATTGGGAGATGCACAATTGGCCCAGCCTCGTTAGGGTTTGGACGAGGTAGGCGGTCATTGTAAATAAGAATTTGTTCTTAACTGACTTGCCTAGCTAAATAAAAGTCTGAAAATACATTATTTTATTACAGTTAGTGTTTTTTTTATTCCACTCCACATTTGAATTGTGCACTCAGCAAAGGGAAAAAGGCCAACCAACTTCAGAAAATAAAATCTATATGTCATGCCCTGACCTTAGAGATCCTTATTTATTCTCTATGTTTGGTTAGGTCAGGGTGTGACTCGGGTGGGAGAATCTATGTTTTCTATTTCTTTGTTGTTTTGCCGAGTGTGGTTCCCAATCAGAGGCAGCTGTCTATCGTTGTCTCTGATTGGGGATCATATATAATTTGTGATTTACCGTTTGTGGGGTGTTATTTCTGTTTAGTGGCTGTGCCTAACAGAACTGTTCGCGGTCCTTTTTGGATGTGTTCATTTTGTTTGAGTGTTTCTTGAAAATTCACACTTTCCACGCTGCGCTTTGGTCCACTCTTCCTTCCACCGACGAGAGCCATTAAACTATAGTAGTTCTCTGGAAGAAGTATACCTGCTCCAGTGGGCAAAACTGTTTGCAACGACGTCTTTACAGCTAAAAACTATAATGACTTCATTGCAACCAGCTTTGCCCATTAAGTAGTTTCTCTGTGCAGAATATCGAATATCTCCAAAACCATGTTGATTCTTATACATATTCAAGTCATCAGCCACTTGATCTTGGCACTCAGAAAATGAATATGGGTGGTTCTAGTCAGGGAGCTACAGAGGACTAAAAAGTAGTTATGGTGGTTCTCTGTGACAATTTAAGCTTGTATTGGTACACTAGTTTTGAAGTACCTTCAAACACAGTATGTGGATTTGTGTCCCCAGTAGTCATTACTGGGAGTGTAAAAACATCTCAATTATAGCTGCTACCGCATAGTGCTGTTTGGTGAGAATTAAATATCTCTCACTTTCTCTCTCTCTTTCTCTCTCTCTCTCTCATTGCTTCAAAGCCATGTGGAGACTCCATCTCTTTTCATACGTCTTCCAGTCAACAGGCTCCTCCATTTAGGGGAATCAGATGAGATTTCTGCTGGAGTAATCGGTTCCTGAGGGGTAGTGATGTCACTCTTGGTCATTTGTTGCATCCCAAATGGCACCTTATTCCCTACATAGTGCACTTATTTTGTGCACTTCTTTTGACCAGAGCACTATGGGCCCTGGTCAAAAGTAGTGCAGTTAATAGGGAAAGCGGTGCCATTTGGAACTAATCCATTGACTCACTAAGACCATCTGGAGGCTGAGTGATTAGTGCCTAGTAACCTCAGCAATCCTTCCCATTAGGATCTGTCCAGTTTGGCCTAGTAGGACCTCATGGGACATGTTTAAGTCATATGATGAGCTGAGTGCCAGCTGAGACATGTAGGCTGTCAGCAATAACTTACCCACAGGAAGTCAAGTGGGTAATGTCTTTAGAAAAAGACAGTGCTCTTAACACCCTCACTCCCTTCAAGGCAGTCACCACCCACAGCCCCTTCCTTCAAGGCAGTCACCACCCACATCCCCTTCATTCAAGGCAGTCACCACCCACATCCCCTTCATTCAGGGCAGTCACCACCCACAGCCCCTTCATTCAAGGCATCCACCACCCACAGCCCCTTCCGTCAAGGCAGTCACGCACCCACAGCCCCCTCATTCAAGGCAGTCACCACCCACAGCCCCTTCCTCCAAGGCAGTCACCACCCACATCCCCTTCCTTCAAGGTAGTCACCACCCACATCCCCTTCCTTCAAGGCAGTCACCACCCACAACCCCTTCCTCCAATGCAGTCACCACCCACAGCCCCGTCCTTCAAGGCAGTCACCACCCACAGCCCCTTCCTTCATGTCAGCCACAACCCACATCCTCTTCCTTCAAGGCAGTCACCACCCACATCCCCTTCCTTCAAGGCATGCACCACCCACAATCCCTTCCTTCAAGGCAGTCACCACCCACACCCCCTGCTTAGGACAGTCACCACCCACAGCCCCTTCCTTCAAGGCAGTCACCACCCACAGCCCCGTCGTTCAAGGCAGTCACCACCCACATCCCCTTCCTTCAAGGCAGTCACCACCTACATCCCCTTCCTTAAAGACAGCCACCACCCACGATCCCTTCCTTCAAGGCAGTCACCACCCACAACCGCTTCCTTAAAGACAGCCACCACCCTCACCCCCTGCTTAAGACAGTCACCACCCACAACCCCTTCCTTCAAGACAGTCACCAACCTCACCCCCGTCCTTTTTAAGACAGTCCCCAACCTCACCCCCTTTTTAAGACAGTCACCAACCTCACCCCCTTTTTAAGACAATCCCCAACCTCACCCCCTTTTTAAGACAATCCCCAACCTCACCCCCTTTTTAAGACAGTCCCCACACTCATCCCCTTCTCAAGACATTGACAACCATCCCCACCTTCTCAAGACAGTCACCAAGAAACAAGTGTAAGTTTAAGATGGTTGGAATGTTGTTGATAACCAAAACAGATGGCATAAAACAAGAACAATGTTAAAATGCATTTCCAAAGACTAGGAGATCAGACTGTATAATGTATAATAGGACAATCAGTACAAATGCCTTCAACAAACACAAACATAATCTCTAATTATATCTATTTTACAGAGGAATCTCAAAACTTTCTGAACTTTGAATCTGATTATAATTCTAAGTTAAGTAAACGAATTGTTGACTTCGACAGTGTGCACAAATTGAGAAAATTAGCTGTGTTAGCTACACGTAAACTCTGCAGCAAATATTACAGCTTCAACTTTCTGATGTCAGTTACTGATGTGAACCTACTAGCCAGCTGCAACTAAAACCTGTGTTATTAACCTCAGACCATCACTGTAGTTGCAAAGTAAATTTGTTCGGTGAAACTCCTGTCTTATCAGATCATATGTGTGATTTTGATGGTTTAGTTATGAATTTTCAGACACCTAAAATGCCTACAGAGGGTAATTAAAGCAACAAATTGGTTGGAACGGCCTGCAGTCCATTCCACAGTCAGAATAAATACACCATCATCCTCCTGTCTGGCCCAGCAATTACATCTCAAATGTCAGCCTTATAAAACATGGGAATATGTAAATAAACACCGCTATCTGGACGAACTGGGGCCCTTCTTAGGTGAGAATGTTATATGTTACAGCTATCAGTGAAGCCAGAGACACGCGTTCAGCCAATGTGATATGTGGTGGCACTCAATATAACAGATAACCACAAGAGGAAAATAATATCATGCACATACACTATCATGTCTTCTCTGGAAAACATCCCGTTGCTTGAACATGGGAAGTTAATCGTTGCTACATTATCCAAGAGTGACCCAGCAAGTCTACCCTCTCTCTCTGCTGCTCAGACCATGAGGGAGCCTCTCCTCGCTATCTTCCAAGTGTCAAGTTCTGGTCCATTTCACCCTGCCATTATTCTATGTCCCGTGTACTGTACCAGTCAAAAGTTTTGACACACCTACTCATTCAAGGGTTTTTCTTTATTTTTACTATTTTCTACATTGTAGAATAATAGTGAAGACATCAAAACTATAAAATAACACAAATGGAATCATGTAGTAACCAACAAAGTGTAAAACAAATCAAAATATATGTCATGTTTGAGATTCTTCAAAGTAGCACCCCTTTTCCACATCGACTGGACAGCAGTGGAGAAGGTGGAGAGTTATAGGTTCCTTGGCATACACAACACGGACAAACTGAAATGGTCCACCCACACAGACAGTGCGGTGAAGAAGGTGCAACAGTCGGCTGAAGTAGGCTGAAGAAATTTGGCTTGTCACCAAAAACCCTCACAAACGAGCGCATCCTGTCGGGTTGCATCACTGCCTGATAAGGTAACTGCACCGCCCACAACCGCAAGGCTCTCCAGAGGGTGGTGGGGTCTACAAACTACCTGCCCTCCAGGAAACTACAGCACCCGATGTCACAGGAAGGCCAAAAAGATATTCAAGGACAAAAACCACCCGAGCCACTGCCTGTTCACCCCACTACCATCCAGAAGGTGAGGTCAGTACAGGTGCATCAAAGCTGGCACCAAGAGACTGAAAAACAGCTTCTATCTCAAGGCCATCAGACTGTTAATTAGGGATAGGGTCTAGTTTTCTGAATTTCCGCCTGACTGACGTGCCCAAAGTAAACTGCCTGTTATTCAGGCCCAGAAACCAGGATATGCATATAATTGGTAGCATTGGATAGAAAACACTTTGAACTTTCTAAAACTGTTACAATAATGTCTGAGACTATAACAGAATTGATATGGCAGGCGGAAATCAGAAGAAAAACCCACCCTGATTTTTTTTTTAGGTCTCAGGCTCTTATAATGCAAACCTGTTGTTCCTATGTAATTCCGTCTCCCGGGTTGCAATTCCTTTGGCTTCCACTAGATGTCAACAGTCTTTGTTCAAGGTTTCAGGCTTGTTTTTTGAAAAACATGCAAGAATTTGGAGTTTTGGTTAGGAGAGCACCGGAACAACACCAGTCTTTCGGCGCGTGCGCTTACTAATTTTGCTTTCCTATTGAACATACTACTTTCCGTATGAAATTTTGTAGATTATTTACATTTTAGAGTACCTGAGAATGATATAGAAACGTTGTTTGACTTGTTTGGATGAAGTTTAGCGGTAGCTCTTTGAACTCCTTTGTCTGCATGTTGAACGAGTGGATTACTGAAATCGATGGGCGCCAACTAAACAGACTTTTGGGGATATAAAGAAGGATTTAATCTAACAAAACTACACTACATGTTGTAGCTGGGAACCTTGGGATTGCAAACAGAGGATGATTTTAGTACTTCCTGTGGGTAAGTGATTTATTTAATCGCTATTTGTGATTTTATGAAGCCTGTGCTGGTTGAAACATATGTTGATGTGGGGTGCCGTCCTCAGACAATCGCATGGTATGCTTTCACGATAAAGCCTGTTGTAAATCTGACAACGCAATTAGATTAACAAGAATTGAATCTTTTAAATGATATAAGACACTTACTTGTATGTTCATGGATGCTTAATATTACGATTCTATATTTGAATCGCGCGTCCTCCAATTTCACAGGATGTGGTCGGCTGGTTGTCCCACTAGCCTATCCCAAACGCAGAGAGGCTGCTGCCTACATATACTTGAAATCATTGGCCACTTTATTAAATGGATCACTAGTCACTTTAATAATAATACCTTGAATTACTCATCTCATATAATGTATTTTATACCATTTATTGCATCTTGCCTATATTTATTTAACTAGGCAAGTCAGTTAAGAACAAATTCTTATTTACAATGACAGCCTAGGAACAGTTGGTTAACTAACTGCCTTGTTCAGGGGGAGAACAATAGATTTTTACCTTGTCATCTTGGGGATTTGATCTAGCAACATTTCGGTCACTGGCCCAACACTCTAACCACTTGGCTACCTGCCACCCAAGGCCACCTGCTGCCTCAGGTATGTATATATTATAGGTATATATTCTTATTCCATTCCTTTACTTAGATTTGTGTATTAGGTTATTGTTGTGGAATTGTTCGATTATATGTTGTAAGGACCGACGCTGGAGATGAGAAGCAGGTACGGGGAGTCAAACATTTAATGAGGAACAGACATGGAACAACGTCAGCACAGGGGTAACACAACGAAACACTACAATTGATGTGGAAGCTGGGAACAGAGATGTGGGACAGACAGATATAGGGAAGAAAATAACACAGGCGATTGAGTCCAGGTGAGTCCAAATGATCGCTGATGCGTGTGATGAGGGAAGCAGGTGTGTGTAATGATGGTGGCAGGAGTGCGTAATGCTGGGGAGCCTGGTGCCTTCGAGCGCCAGGGAGGGGGAGCGGGAGCAGCCGTGAAAGATGTTAGATATTGCTGCACTGTCGGAACTAGAAGCACAAGCATTTTGCTACACTCGCAATAGCATCTGCTAACCATGTGTATGTGACCAATAAAATATTATTTGATTTGTTTCAGCGCGTACCAAGACTCAAACTCAGGACCTCTGTCTCATAAACACAAATAGCCCATCGTGCCACTAAAGCTTGTCGTGACGTTGTATTAGTTAATATGACGACTGTTGCTCATCGAATGATTAAAAGTTTCTAATTGCGTGATTAACTGAATCAAGCAATTATTAACTCATAAACCTGGGGCACCATGGGAAAATAAGTTTTTATTGAGTTTCTATTTCCCAAATTAACTCAAAGAATATCAGAATATCGATTTTACAAACAGCCGCTAATTTACCAGTTACCTCTACAATCTCATTCTGAACGTCGTATAATCCGGGAATCTGCACGGACCCGGGTCTCACCAATGAGTTCGTACCACACCAATCTTAGTTGAATATTTATTTACTAGAAAGCTAAAATTATGATAAAAGATACACATACACACACAAAAACACATTCTAGGCTGTTGATTAAAACTTAGTATAACGGGCCAACACACTATGGCGCGTTACCCAAAATGATGATTTAAAAGAGAGAGAAAAAGAGAAAGTACATGAGAGAAATATACATTTGGGTGAATATGTCAGCTATGCTTATTCTAACCCTCGCCTTGCCCCAAACTGCCGCTCTTATGGGTCAGAATATAATGATGTGATTACGTGGGGAAGGTCTCTGTTGATTCTCCGCGTGGACCGTTCAGGCTGCTCAATGACGCACTTCTCCGGTGCACCTCTCTGGTCGTCCTCATGATGTCAGTGTCCTTTTGGCTTTAGAGTCTGTCTTCGGAGGACAGACCGCTCTATAGCTCAGAGCTCACAGCGTTGGAATAAAAAAGTGTAGATACCACGATTCGATGGGAAGTGGAAGCTAGGTGGTTCGACTTGAATTCACCCGCTTAGACACAGCTACTCATCCGTAGCTTGGGTAGAAAAATATTTCTTTGTCTTCAAACTTGCGTTCTGGGTTCGTTGACTTTTTAGACCTCGGCTGCAGCTTAGGTCACGCAGTCTCCTCTGTAAATTCTTTACTCACAGGTTTTATAGCCTCGTGTCAAAAGTGGGCGTAACCGCCTTTAGGGCCCTTCTCTGGGCGTACCAATTACGGGCAAGGTCTAGATTTTATTCAAATACAATTTTAGACAACTAACTTCACATTTAATCTTTACCAAAACATTCTCTTTGATTTGGACATTTTCCATACAACGTACAATGTATAAACATCAAACATATACTAGGTAAACTGTTGACGTTAATTTTTTCGTAATAACGTCATCTATTAACCTTTAATAACAAAACAAAATACATTTTCATATTCCATCTATCGTCATGACCACCATTGTGGCTGATGGAAACCATTGTTCCAAAGTCCCTTTATTTCATGTTTAATGTTCTGAGCCTGGTTCTCCATAGTAACAGGACAAAGGAAATGGTCTGTGGCCTGAGATTTACCAGGGGCGTGAGGGGTCATAAAACCCCCACATCTTCAGACCCCTAGATCTCTCCTCCTCTGTTGAGGTTGAGAGATAATCTGTAGGGTTGTGGTCTCCTGTAACCTGACCTGATCAGGACAGTCATGACAAGCTCAAGGGGTGACACTTCAGGCTGAGGAATGAGTTTCACAGCTTCACATCTGCTACATTGTCATTGCTGTATGACATGTCCGTATTTAGTCCATTTCAAAGACACTATAACAGAACAGGGATATTTAGTGCTCTAAAATACACATTGTGATTTGAAAGTGTGTTAAGATGTGAATATGCTAGTCCTGTTGCGTTTAATTCTCCCGATGACACAGAGACAGAGAACTAACTGCTCTTAGCTCTGGTGGAAAGCTTAGTACACAACGATTTGTCTCTCCTCACCACACTACGTCGTAACTTATTCTCTTGTTGATTGCATTTGTGTTGTGCCGGACAGCAGCAGCCAGCGGTGTGGATTACCTCAACGCATGACTCATCTATCTGCAGTCCATAATTGCTCTTTATTGATGCTTTTTTTTCTCATTCCCTATTTGTTAAACCTCCAGTTTCTAGTACAGACAGAGTGTGGAGGAAGTTGTGAGCCATGGTGTTTATATGAGTGTATGGATGCAGTTCTTGTGAGCAGGGCCTGCCATCTGTGCTAGTGGTAGTGAGAGTGTGTTTCAGGCGGCAGCAGTGTCTGGGGGCGTGATCCAGAGGTCTTTGATGTGGCTATCACTACATCTACACTTTCATCTCAGCTATTGATGAAAAACAGGAAAAAAAGAAAGGAAGAAAAGCATTTTTCTCTTGATTAAAAATCCAAGGGAGTTAACTTATTAGTCACAAAAACAAAATGCACATATTGTAAATAATATATGATGTAAAGTTTCCATGATTAGTTTTAATGAGAAATTACCAGGAAAGTGGAAGCATTACAATGTGTGTTTAACTAGCTGTTTTCAGCTTTTGCAGTTAGCAAAGGTTCTGGACTATATAACTATCATCTACTCACAGTTGTTGTTGTCTTGGCTCTGTACTCCAGGACTTCGCATTTGAAATGATGTTAAAGCACAGACTGTCAGCTTTAATTTGAAGGTATTTTCATCCATATCAGGTAAACCATTTAGAAATTACAGCACTTAAAAAAAAACTTTGTCTCCCCCCCATTTTAGGGGACCAAAAGTATTGGGACAAATTCACGTATACAGTGCATTCCAAAAGTATTCAGACCCTTTCCATTTTTATACATTTTGTTACTTTACAGATTTATTATAAAAAATATATGAAATCGTTTTTTTCCCTCATCAATCTACACACAATACCCAATAATAACATTTTTGCAAATGTAAATAAAACACAAACATAATAATGACATTGAAATAAATATTCAGACCCTTTACTCAGCACTTTGTTGAAACACCTTTTGCAGCATTTCCAGCTTTAAGTCGTCTTGGGTATGACGCTACAAGCTCGGCACACCTGTATTTGGGGAGTTTCTCCCATTCTTCTCTGCAGAAACTGTCATGTTCCATCAGGTTGGATGGGGAGTTTTGCTGCGTCGCTATTTTCAGGTCTCCCAGAGATGCTCGATCGGGTTCAAGTCCGGGCTCTGGCTGGGCCACTCAAAGACATTCAGAGACTTGTCATGAAGCCACTACTACGTTGTCTTGGCTGTGTGCTTTGGGTCATTGTCCTGTTTGAAGGCGAACCTTCATCTTTGCCTCGATCCGGACTAGTCTCCCAGTCCTTGCAGTTGAAAAACATCCCCAAAACATGATGCTGCCGCCACAATGCTTCACCGTAGAGATTGTGCCAGATTTCCTCCAGACGTGACGCTTGGCATTCAGGCTAAAGAGTTCAGTCTGGGTTTCATCATACCAGACAGTCTTGTTTCTCATGGTCTGAGTCCTTCAGGTGCCTTTTGGCAAACTCTGAGTGGGTTGTCATGTGCCTTTACTGAGGAATGGCTTAATAAGGGCTTGATGGGTGGAGTGCTGCAGAGATTGTTGTCCTTTTGGAAGTTTCTTCCATCTCCACAGAGGAACTCTGGAGCTCTGTCAGAGTGACCATCGGGTTCTTCGTTACCTCCCTTACCAAGTCCCTTCTCCTCCGATTGCTCAGTTTTGCCAGGCGGTCAGCTCTCAGAAGAGTCTTGGTGGTTCCAAACTTCTTCCTTTTAAGAATGATGGAGGCCACTGTGTTCTTGGGGACCTTCAATGCTGCAGAAATATTTTGGCACCCTTCCCCAGAACTGTGCCTTGACACAATCGTGTCTCGGAGTTCTATGGACAATTCCTTCGACCACATGGCTTGGTTTTTGGCCTGACATGCGCTGTCAACTGTGGGACCTTAAATAGACAGGTGTGTACCTTTCCAAATCCTGTCTAATCAATTCAACAGATGGACTCCAATCAAGTTTTACTTGCTATATTGTATTTACTTTGCCACCATGGCCTTTTTTGCCTTTACCTCCCTTCTCACCTCATTTGCTCACATTGTATATAGACTTGTTTATACTGTATTATTGACTGTATGTTTGTTTTACTCCATGTGTAACTCTGTGTCGTTGTATCTGTCGAACTGCTTTGCTTTATCTTGGCCAGGTCGCAATTGTAAATGAGAACTTGTTCTCAACTTGCCTACCTGGTTAAATAAAGGTGAAATAAATAAAATAAAAGTTGCAGAAATATCTCAAGGATGATCAATGGAAACAGGATGCACCTGAATCTCATATCAAAGGGTTTGAATACTCATATAAATATGTAAATAAGAATATAATATGTTTCCAAACACTTCTACATTAATGTGGATGCTATCATGATTACAGGTAAACCTGAATTCATTGTGAATAATGATGAGTAAGAAAGTTACTGAGGCATAAATATCATACCCCCCAAAAAAAAAATGCCATCCTCCTCTGTTATTTTAATGGTGAAAGGTTAGCATGTCTTGGGGGCATAATACTTGTGCGTCTGTAACTTTCTCACTCATCGTTATTCACGATTCTTCATATCAGACCTGGTTGCTTTTCATTTGCATAATGATGTTGTTGCTTTAATTAATATAACATTTGTGCAACCCAACCACCCCACTAATTCTGTCTGGCAATCCTCGTGCTAATGATGGATGTTAGGGCTAATGACACTTGTAATTTATATCGCAATCACCCATTGTCAAGTCCTTTCTAATTCTGCCTGACGACAGAAGCCGGTGTCTTTCACAACAGATTAGTAATGTGCAGAGTAATGGGTATGCATCCCAAATGGCACCCTATTCCCTATGTAGTCTACTACTTTTGAACAGATCCCTATGGGCCTTGGTCAAAAGTAGAGCACTAAGTAAGGAATAGGGTGCCATTTGGTATGCAGCCATGGACAAGGTCATGAGGTAAAATGTTTAATGGCGCTATTTTCTGTTTGGGAAAAGACGAAGGGCTTAGGGCTAAGCCTTTGAGGGGATGCAGTAGGGATCTTCAAAGTCTACTGAGATACAGAGTGGAAATTACAATTCAAACCGTGCATTATCAAAATGTGCATCATGTGGGTGATTGAATTGCAGTGGATCACCTCCCTTCAGAAGCATTTGGAAAGTAATGCCTCCCCAATTCTAACAGCAACTGTGAATCATTGTCTGTCATTATACCTGATACATAACCCTGACCCTAATCAAACTTGTTTCAAGGCAATTTAGCCAAGTTTACTGGCCCAAATTCATCCTAAAATAGTCATACTCTTTACTCTTATTTATTTATTTTTTAAATGCTGATGTAGTTGTAATATTTACTCTTCCTTTTATTCAAAAAATGTTTATTTAAAAAACATTTCCACACCAAATACTAACATACTTGGGGTGTGCCTGGCCACACCCCCATTCCAGGTGCCTGGCTACACCCCCATCCCTAGTGCCTGGCCACAGACTCATCCCTAGTGCCTGGCCACACCCTCATCCCTAGTGCCTGGCCACACCCCCATCCCTAGTGCCTGGCCACACGCAAATCCCTAGTGCCTGGCCACACCCCCATCCCTAGTGCCTGGCCACATACCCATCCCTAGTGCCTGGCCACAGCCCCATCCCTAGTGCCTGGCCACACCCCCATCCCTAGCGCCTGGCCACAGCCCCATCCCTAGTGCCTGGCCACACCCCATCCCTAGTGCCTGGCCACAGCCCCAAGGTCCATTTTCATTTCTGTGCCAAGTCAGTCCAAGCTTGAATAGTTCCAAAATGAAAAATTTCAAAATTAATCATTTTAAAATGAATAGTCCCAAAAAGAATAGTCCCAAAATGAATAATCTCAAAATGAATAATCTCAGAATGAATAGTCCCAAAATGAATAGTCCCAAAAAGACTAGTCTCAAAATGAATAATATCCAAATAAATAGTGCCAAAAAGAATAGTCCCAAAAAGACAAGTCTCAAAATGAATAATCTCAATATGAATAATCTCAAAATGAATAGTCCCAAAATGAATAGTCCCAAAAAGACTAGTCTCAAAATGAATAATATCAAAATGAATAGTGCCAAAAAGAATAGTCCCAAAAAGACTTGTCTCAAAATGAATAATCTCAAAATGAATAGTCCCAAAAAGACTAGTCTCAAAATGAATAATATCAAAATGAATAGTCCCAAAAAGAATAGTCCCAAAAAGACTAGTCTCAAAATGAATAATATCAAAATAAATAGTCCCAAAATGAATACTCCCAAAAAGACTAGTCTCAAAATGAATAATCTCAAAATGAATAGTCCCAAAATAAATAGTCCCAAAAAGACTAGTCTCAAAATGAATAATATCAAAATGAATAGTCCCAAAATGAATAGTCCCAAAAAGACTTGTCTCAAAATAAATAATCTCAAAATGAATAGTCCCAAAAAGACTTGTCTCAAAATGAATAATCTCAAAATGAATAGTCCCAAAAAGACTAGTCTCAACATGAATAATATCAAAATAAATAGTCCCAAAATGAATAGTCCCAAAAAGACTAGTCTCAAAATGAATAATCTCAAAATTAATAATCTCAAAATGAATAATCTCAGAATGAATAGTTCCAAAATGAATAGTCCCAAAAAGACTAGTCTCAAAATGAATAATATCAAAATGAATAGTCCCAAAAAGACTAGTCTCAAAATGAATAATATCCAAATAAATAGTGCCAAAAAGAATAGTCCCAAAAAGACTAGTCTCAAAATAAATAATCTCAAAATGAATAATATCAAAATAAATAGTCCCAAAATGAATAGTCCCAAAAAGACTAGTCTCAAAATGAATAATCTCAAAATGAATAATATCAAAATGAATAATCTCAAAATGAATAGTCCCAAAATGAATAGTCCCAAAAAGACTAGTCTCAAAATGAATAATATCAAAATGAATAGTCCCAAAAGAATAGTCCCAAAAAGACTAGTCTCAAAATGAATAATATCAAAATGAATAGTCCCAGAATGAATAGTCCCAAAAAGACTAGTCTCAAAATGAATAATATCAAAATGAATAGTGCCAAAAGAATAGTCCCAAAAAGACTAGTCTCAAAATGAATAATCTCAAAATGAATAATATCAAAATGAATAGTCCCAAAATGAATAGTCCCAAAAAGACTAGTCTCAAAATGAATAATATCAAAATGAATAGTCCCAAAAAGAATAGTCCCAAAAAGACTAGTCTCAAAATGAATAATATCAAAATAAATAGTCCCAAAATGAATAGTCCCAAAAAGACTAGTCTCAAAATGAATAATCTCAAAAAGAATAGTCCCAAAAAGACTAGTCTCAAAATGAATAATATCAAAATGAATAGTCCCAAAATGAATAGTCCCAAAAAGACTAGTCTCAAAATGAATAATCTCAAAATGAATAGTCCCAAAATAAATAGTCCCAAAAAGACTAGTCTCAAAATGAATAATATCAAAATGAATAGTCCCAAAATGAATAGTCCCAAAAAGACTTGTCTCAAAATAAATAATCTCAAAATGAATAGTCCCAAAAAGACTTGTCTCAAAATGAATAATCTCAAAATGAATAGTCCCAAAAAGACTAGTCTCAACATGAATAATATCAAAATAAATAGTCCCAAAATGAATAGTCCCAAAAAGACTAGTCTCAAAATGAATAATCTCAAAATTAATAATCTCAAAATGAATAATCTCAGAATGAATAGTTCCAAAATGAATAGTCCCAAAAAGACTAGTCTCAAAATGAATAATATCAAAATGAATAGTCCCAAAAAGACTAGTCTCAAAATGAATAATATCCAAATAAATAGTGCCAAAAAGAATAGTCCCAAAAAGACTAGTCTCAAAATAAATAATCTCAAAATGAATAATATCAAAATAAATAGTCCCAAAATGAATAGTCCCAAAAAGACTAGTCTCAAAATGAATAATCTCAAAATGAATAATATCAAAATGAATAATCTCAAAATGAATAGTCCCAAAATGAATAGTCCCAAAAAGACTAGTCTCAAAATGAATAATATCAAAATGAATAGTCCCAAAAAGAATAGTCCCAAAAAGACTAGTCTCAAAATGAATAATATCAAAATGAATAGTCCCAGAATGAATAGTCCCAAAAAGACTAGTCTCAAAATGAATAATATCAAAATGAATAGTGCCAAAAAGAATAGTCCCAAAAAGACTAGTCTCAAAATGAATAATCTCAAAATGAATAATATCAAAATGAATAGTCCCAAAATGAATAGTCCCAAAAAGACTAGTCTCAAAATGAATAATATCAAAATGAATAGTCCCAAAAAGAATAGTCCCAAAAAGACTAGTCTCAAAATGAATAATATCAAAATAAATAGTCCCAAAATGAATAGTCCCAAAAAGACTAGTCTCAAAATGAATAATCTCAAAAAGAATAGTCCCAAAAAGACTAGTCTCAAAATGAATAATATCAAAATGAATAGTCCCAAAAAGAATAGTCCCAAAAAGACTAGTCTCAAAATGAATAATATCAAAATGAATAGTGCCAAAAAGAATAGTCCCAAAAAGACTAGTCTCAAAATGAATAATCTCAAAATGAATAATATCAGAATGAATAGTCCCAAAATGAATAGTCCCAAAAAGACTAGTCTCAAAATGAATAATATCAAAAAGAATAGTCCCAAAAAGACTAGTCTCAAAATGAATAATATCAAAATAAATAGTCCCAAAATGAATAGTCCCAAAAAGACTAGTCTCAAAATGAATAATCTCAAAATTAATAGTCCCAAAATGAATAGTCCCAAAATGAATAGTCCCAAAAAGACTAGTCCCAAAAAGACTAGTCTCAAAATGAATAATATCAAAATAAATAGTCCCAAAATGAATAGTCTCAAAAAGACTAGTCTCAAAATGAATAATCTCAAAATGAATAGTCCCAAAATGAATAGTCCCAAAAAGACTAGTCTCAAAATGAATAATATCAAAATGAATAGTCCCAAAAAGAATAGTCCCAAAAAGACTAGTCTCAAAATGAATAATATCAAAATAAATAGTCCCAAAATGAATAGTCCCAAAAAGACTAGTCTCAAAATGAATAATCTCAAAATGAATAGTCCCAAAATGAATAGTCCCAAAAAGACTAGTCTCAAAATGAATAATATCAAAATGAATAATATCAGAATGAATAGTCCCAAAATGAATAGTCATAAAAAGACTAGTCTCAAAATGAATAATATCCAAATAAATAGTGCCAAAAAGAATAGTCCCAAAAAGACAAGTCTCAAAATAAATAATCTCAAAATGAATAATCTCAAAATGAATAATCTCAAAATGAATAGTCCCAAAAAGACCAGTCTCAAAATGAATAATATCAAAATGAATAGTCCCAAAAAGAATAGTCCCAAAAAGACTAGTCTCAAAATGAATAATATCCAAATAAATAGTGCCAAAAAGAATAGTCCCAAAAAGACTAGTCTCAAAATAAATAATCTCAAAATGAATAATATCAAAATAAATAGTCCCAAAATGAATAGTCCCAAAAAGACTAGTCTCAAAATGAATAATCTCAAAATTAATAATATCAAAATGAATAGTCCCAAAATGAATAGTCCCAAAATGAATAGTCCCAAAAAGACTAGTCTCAAAATGAATAATATCAAAATGAATAGTCCCAAAAAGAATAGTCCCAAAAAGACTAGTCTCAAAATGAATAATATCAAAATAAATAGTCCCAAAATGAATCGTCCCAAAAAGACTATTGGTCCTGGTCCTTCTGTGGCTCAGTTGGTAGAGCATGGCGCTTGTAACGCCAGGGTAGTGGGTTCGATTCCCGGGACCACCCATACGTAGAATGTATGCACACATGACTGTAAGTCGCTTTGGATAAAAGCGTCAGCTAAATGGCATATATTATTATTATATTACTAGTCTCAAACTGAATAATCTCAAAATGAATAGTCCCAAAATGAATAGTCCCAAAAAGACTAGTCTCAAAATGAATAATATCAAAATGAATTGTCCCAAAATGAATAGTCCCAAAAAGACAAGTCTCAAAATGAATAATCTCAAAATGAATAGTCCCAAAAAGACTAGTCTCAAAATGAATAATATCAAAATGAATAGTCCCAAAAAGAATAGTCCCAAAAAGACTAGTCTCAAAATGAATAATATGAAAATAAATAGTCCCAAAATGAATAGTCCCAAAAAGACTAGTCTCAAAATGAATAATCTTAAAATGAATAATCTCAAAATGAATAGTCCCAAAAAGACTAGTCTCAAAATGAATAATATCAAAATGAATAGTCCCAAAATGAATAGTCCCAAAAAGACTAGTCTCAAAATGAATAATATCAAAATTAATAGTGCCAAAAAGAATAGTCCCAAAAAGACTAGTCTCAAAATGAATAATCTCAAAATGAATAATATCAAAATGAATAGTCCCAAAATGAATAGTCCCAAAAAGACTAGTCTCAAAATGAATAATCTCAAAATGAATAGTCCCAAAATGAATAGTCCCAAAATGAATAGTCCCAAAAAGACTAGTCCCAAAAAGACTAGTCTCAAAATGAATAATATCAAAATAAATAGTCCCAAAAAGACTAGTCCCAAAAAGACAAGTCTCAAAATAAATAATCTCAAAATGAATAATCTCAAAATGAATAATCTCAAAATGAATAGTCCCAAAAAGACCAGTCTCAAAATGAATAATATCAAAATGAATAGTCCCAAAAAGAATAGTCCCAAAAAGACTAGTCTCAAAATGAATAATATCCAAATAAATAGTGCCAAAAAGAATAGTCCCAAAAAGACTAGTCTCAAAATAAATAATCTCAAAATGAATAATATCAAAATAAATAGTCCCAAAATGAATAGTCCCAAAAAGACTAGTCTCAAAATGAATAATCTCAAAATGAATAATATCAAAATGAATAGTCCCAAAATGAATAGTCCCAAAATGAATAGTCCCAAAAAGACTAGTCTCAAAATGAATAATATCAAAATCAATAGTCCCAAAAAGAATAGTCCCAAAAGACTAGTCTCAAAATGAATAATATCAAAATAAATAGTCCCAAAATGAATAGTCCCAAAAGACTATTGGTCCTGGTCCTTCTGTGGCTCAGTTGGTAGAGCATGGCGCTTGTAACGCCAGGGTAGTGGGTTCGATTCCCGGACCACCCATACGTAGAATGTATGCACACATGACTGTAAGTCGCTTTGGATAAAAGCGTCAGCTAAATGGCATATATTATTATTATATTACTAGTCTCAAACTGAATAATCTCAAAATGAATAGTCCCAAAATGAATAGTCCCAAAAAGACTAGTCTCAAAATGAATAATATCAAAATGAATTGTCCCAAAATGAATAGTCCCAAAAAGACAAGTCTCAAAATGAATAATCTCAAAATGAATAGTCCCAAAAAGACTAGTCTCAAAATGAATAATATCAAAATGAATAGTCCCAAAAAGAATAGTCCCAAAAAGACTAGTCTCAAAATGAATAATATGAAAATAAATAGTCCCAAAATGAATAGTCCCAAAAAGACTAGTCTCAAAATGAATAATCTTAAAATGAATAATCTCAAAATGAATAGTCCCAAAAAGACTAGTCTCAAAATGAATAATATCAAAATGAATAGTCCCAAAAAGACTAGTCTCAAAATAAATAATCTCAAAATGAATAATATCAAAATAAATAGTCCCAAAATGAATAGTCCCAAAAAGACTAGTCTCAAAATGAATAATCTCAAAATGAATAATATCAAAATGAATAGTCCCAAAATGAATAGTCCCAAAATGAATAGTCCCAAAAAGACTAGTCTCAAAATGAATAATATCAAAATGAATAGTCCCAAAAAGAATAGTCCCAAAAAGACTAGTCTCAAAATGAATCATATCAAAATGAATTGTCCCAAAATGAATAGTCCCAAAAAGACAAGTCTCAAAATGAATAATCTCAAAATGAATAGTCCCAAAAAGACTAGTCTCAAAATGAATAATATCAAAATGAATAGTCCCAAAAAGAATAGTCCCAAAAAGACTAGTCTCAAAATGAATAATATGAAAATAAATAGTCCCAAAATGAATAGTCCCAAAAAGACTAGTCTCAAAATGAATAATCTTAAAATGAATAATCTCAAAATGAATAGTCCCAAAAAGACTAGTCTCAAAATGAATAATATCAAAATGAATAGTCCCAAAATGAATAGTCCCAAAAAGACTAGTCTCAAAATAAATAATCTCAAAATGAATAATATCAAAATAAATAGTCCCAAAATGAATAGTCCCAAAAAGACTAGTCTCAAAATGAATAATCTCAAAATGAATAATATCAAAATGAATAGTCCCAAAATGAATAGTCCCAAAATGAATAGTCCCAAAAAGACTAGTCTCAAAATGAATAATATCAAAATGAATAGTCCCAAAAAGAATAGTCCCAAAAAGACTAGTCTCAAAATGAATAATATCAAAATAAATAGTCCCAAAATGAATAGTCCCAAAAAGACTATTGGTCCTGGTCCTTCTGTGGCTCAGTTGGTAGAGCATGGCGCTTGTAACGCCAGGGTAGTGGGTTCGATTCCCGGGACCACCCATACGTAGAATGTATGCACACATGACTGTAAGTCGCTTTGGATAAAAGCGTCAGCTAAATGGCATATATTATTATTATATTACTAGTCTCAAACTGAATAATCTCAAAATGAATAGTCCCAAAATGAATAGTCCCAAAAAGACTAGTCTCAAAATGAATAATATCAAAATGAATTGTCCCAAAATGAATAGTCCCAAAAAAGACAAGTCTCAAAATGAATAATCTCAAAATGAATAGTCCCAAAAGACTAGTCTCAAAATGAATAATATCAAAATGAATAGTCCCAAAAGAATAGTCCTAAAAAGACTAGTCTCAAAATGAATAATATGAAAATAAATAGTCCCAAAATGAATAGTCCCAAAAGACTAGTCTCAAAATGAATAATCTTAAAATGAATAATCTCAAAATGAATAGTCCCAAAAAGACTAGTCTCAAAATGAATAATATCAAAATGAATAGTCCCAAAATGAATAGTCCCAAAAAGACTAGTCTCAAAATGAATAATATCAAAATTAATAGTGCCAAAAAGAATAGTCCCCAAAAGACTAGTCTCAAAATGAATAATCTCAAAATGAATAATATCAAAATGAATAGTCCCAAAATGAATAGTCCCAAAAAGACTAGTCTCAAAATGAATAATCTCAAAATGAATAGTCCCAAAATGAATAGTCCCAAAATGAATAGTCCCAAAAAGACTAGTCCCAAAAAGACTAGTCTCAAAATGAATAATATCAAAATAAATAGTCCCAAAATGAATAGTCTCAAAAAGACTAGTCTCAAAATGAATAATCTCAAAATGAATAGTCCCAAAATGAATAGTCCCAAAAAGACTAGTCTCAAAATGAATAATATCAAAATGAATAGTCCCAAAAAGAATAGTCCCAAAAAGAATAGTCCCAAAAAGACTAGTCTCAAAATGAATCATATCAAAATGAATAGTCCCAAAAAGAATAGTCCCAAAAAGACTAGTCTCAAAATGAATAATATGAAAATAAATAGTCCCAAAATGAATAGTCCCAAAAAGACTAGTCTCAAAATGAATAATCTTAAAATGAATAATCTCAAAATGAATAGTCCCAAAAAGACTAGTCTCAAAATGAATAATCTTAAAATGAATAATCTCAAAATGAATAGTCCCAAAAAGACTAGTCTCAAAATGAATAATATCAAAATGAATAGTCCCAAAATGAATAGTCCCAAAAAGACTAGTCTCAAAATGAATAATATCAAAATTAATAGTGCCAAAAAGAATAGTCCCAAAAAGACTAGTCTCAAAATGAATAATCTCAAAATGAATAATATCAAAATGAATAGTCCCAAAATGAATAGTCCCAAAAAGACTAGTCTCAAAATGAATAATCTCAAAATGAATAGTCCCAAAATGAATAGTCCCAAAATGAATAGTCCCAAAAAGACTAGTCCCAAAAAGACTAGTCTCAAAATGAATAATATCAAAATAAATAGTCCCAAAATGAATAGTCTCAAAAAGACTAGTCTCAAAATGAATAATCTCAAAATGAATAGTCCCAAAATGGATAGTCCCAAAAAGACTAGTCTCAAAATGAATAATATCAAAATGAATAGTCCCAAAAAGAATAGTCCCAAAAAGAATAGTCCCAAAAAGACTAGTCTCAAAATGAATCATATCAAAATGAATAGTCCCAAAAAGAATAGTCCCAAAAAGACTAGTCTCAAAATGAATAATATCAAAATAAATAGTCCCAAAATGAATAGTCCCAAAAAGACTAGTCTCAAAATGAATAATATCAAAATGAATAGTGCCAAAAAGAATAGTCCCAAAAAGACTAGTCTCAAAATGAATAATCTCAAAATGAATAATATCAAAATGAATAGTCCCAAAATGAATAGTCCCAAAAAGACTAGTCTCAAAATGAATAATATCAAAAAGAATAGTCCCAAAAAGACTAGTCTCAAAATGAATAATATCAAAATAAATAGTCCCAAAATGAATAGTCCCAAAAAGACTAGTCTCAAAATGAATAATCTCAAAATGAATAGTCCCAAAAAGACTAGTCTCAAAATGAATAATATCAAAATGAATAGTCCCAAAAAGAATAGTCCCAAAAAGACTAGTCTCAAAATGAATAATATCAAAATAAATAGTCCCAAAATGAATAGTCCCAAAAAGACTAGTCTCAAAATGAATAATCTCAAAATGAATAGTCCCAAAAAGAATAGTCCCAAAAAGACTAGTCTCAAAATGAATAATCTCAAAATGAATAGTCCCAAAAAGAATAGTCCCAAAAAGACTAGTCTCAAAATGAATAATATCAAAATGAATAGTCCCAAAATGAATAGTCCCAAAAAGACTAGTCTCAAAATGAATAATCTCAAAATGAATAATATCAAAATGAATAGTCCCAAAATGGATAGTCCCAAAAAGACTAGTCTCAAAATGAATAGTCCCAAAATGAATAATATCAAAATGAATAATCTCAAAATGAATAGTCCCAAAATGAATAGTCCCAAAAAGACTAGTCTCAAAATGAATAATATCAAAATGAATAATCTCAAAATAAATAGTCCCAAAATGAATAGTCCCAAAAAGACTAGTCTCAAAATGAATAATCTCAAAATGAATAATATCAAAATGAATAATCTCAAAATGAATAGTCCCAAAATGAATAGTCCCAAAAAGAATAATATCAAAATGAATAGTGCCAAAAAGAATAGTCCCAAAAAGACTAGTCTCAAAATGAATAATATCAAAATGAATAGTCCCAAAAAGAATATTCCCAAAAAGACTAGTCTCAAAATGAATAATATCAAAATAAATATTCCCAAAATGAATAGTCCCAAAAAGACTAGTCTCAAAATGAATAATCTCAAAATGAATAATCTCAAAATGAATAATCTCAAAATGAATAGTCCCGAAATGAATAGTCCCAAAAAGACTAGTCTCAAAATGAATAATATCAAAATGAATAATATCAAAATAAATAGTCCCAAAATGAATAGTCCCAAAATGAATCAACTAAAAATAAACAGTCCCAAATCGGACCCTACTCATATTTCTCCAGTGCTAGCTTCTCGACACTGGCTTTCTGTTAAGGCTAGGGATCATTAAGGTTTTACAGTTAACCTACAAAGCATTACACAGACTTGTTAGTACTTATCTGTCCGACCTGGTCCTGCCTTACATATTGTTTATTTTTCCTTTATTTAACCAGGCAAGTCAGTTAAGAACAAATTCTTATTTTCAATGACGGCCTAGGAACAGTGGGTTAACTGCCTGTTCAGGGGCAGAACGACAGATTTGTACCTTGTCAGCTCGGCGGTTTGAACTTGCAACCTTGCGGTTACTAGTCCAACGCTCTAACCACTAGACTACCCTGTACCTTCACGTACGCTACGGTGACAAAACGAAGGCCTCCTTATTGTTCCTAGAATTTCTAAGCAAACAGCTGTGGGTTTTCTCCTACAGAGAAATATTTCCATGGAATGGTCTGCCTATCCATGTGAGAGACGCAGACTTGGTCTCAACCTTTTAAGTCATAAGACTCATCTTCAGTAGGTCCAATGATTGAGTGGAGTCTGGACCAGGGATGTGAAGGTGAACGGCAAGGCACTGGAGTGAAGAACCACCCTTGCAGTCTCTGCCTGACCGGCTCCCATCTCTCCACTGGGATTCTCGCCTCTGACCCTGTTACAGGGGCTGTGTAACTGGCCTGCGCATGCTCTCCCATGCCATCCCTAGGAGGGTGCCTCATGTCATGCCCGACTTGAGTGGGTTGAGTGAAGGATGTGATCTTCCTGTCCGATTGTGTGCCTCTCGAGCTCTGATGTTTATGGGATATACTGCCTAGTCTCAGGGTAGTAAGTTAATGGTCTGTTGACATCACTTTGGTGGTGCTGGGACTGTGCTATGGCAAAGTGTGTGGTTATATCCTGCCTGGTCGCTGTCTGAGGGTAACTTTAGATAGGGCCAGAATTTCCCTTGACCCCCCCCATCTCCTCCCCTCCGTTTCAGTCCCCAGTATCTATGCAGCAATAGTCTATGTGCAGGAGGGCTAGGGTCAGTGTCTCTTTCTCTCTTGATCTCTCTGTCTTCCCTCCCGGAGGACCTGAGCCATAGAACCATGCCTCAGGACTACCTGGCCTAACGACTCCTGGCTGTCCCCGTCCCCAGTCCACCTGGTCGTGCTGCTGATCCAGTTTCTGAAGTGCTGCCTGCGACTATGGAACCCTGACCTGTTCACCGGACGTGCTACCTTGCCCTGGACCCTCTGTTTTGACACCCTCTCTCTCTCACCCCTTGGCTATATTTCTCTCTCACCTGCTATCTCAACCTCTGAACACTCAGCTATGAAAAGTCAACTGACATTAACTCCTGAGGTGCTGACCTGTTGCACTCTCTATAATCACTGTGACTATTATTTTACCCTGCTGACCATCTATGACATTTTGAACATCTTGAAGAATGATCTGGCCTTAATGGCAGTGTACTCTATAGTCTCCACCCAGCACAGCCAGAAATGGACTGGCCACCCCTCAGAGCCTGGTTCCTCTTTAGGTTTCTTCTTACAGTATGTTCCTACTTTTCTACGGACTTTGACCTAGCCACTGTGCTTCCACATCTGCATTGCTTGCTCTTTGGAGTTTTAAACTGGGTATCTGTATAAGCACTTTGTGACAACTGCTGAAGATAAAAGGGTTGATTGATTGATTACTTTGACAAGGTTTGAATGGGAATCATAAGGCTCTGGTCAAAAATAGTGCACTATATAGGGAATAGGGTGCCATTTGGGACTCAGTCCTTGATGAATTGCGACCTCATTCCAATCACTTTAACTGGAAGAGAAAAGCAATTGGGCCAATGTTACTCAAGGAGTCCAAATTACAGCTTTGAAACCCGCGCTGCATTACCTTAGCATTGTAGGACTGCAAAATCATTTCATAAAGAAAGAAGCAAAGTGTCAAGTTGAAGTGACTCAGATAAGATCATTGTGTGCATCCCAAATGGTACCCTATTCTCTATAAGGTTTACTACTTTCTCTCAACAACGCTGGTCAAAAGAAGTGCACTGGAAAGGGAATAGGGTGCCACGATTCATCAAGACTTCATTGCTATTCAGTAGTGTTCTGCAGTGAAGTGACAAGGCATAACAATGAGCGCAATTAAGTAGTCCATGTTTTCTCTAATCAAAGTGAATGCTTGCTGAGAGTACAGACGTCCTCACTTAAACTTGGAGGACCTGTTAACACAGTACACTGTTTTAGTCAGATCTCTTTGTTTAATCATATTATATTATATTCTGTGAGGTAAAACGTTCAATAGGCATAGATTTATCTTTTTAAAGTATTCATCTTGATTTATTTGGCCAAAATTGGACAGTTTTAAAATGTGAATAATTTTTTTAATTAAATAAATAATATATACGAATAATATATATATATATATATATATATATATTTTTAAATATTTTTTATATATGTTTTTTTTATATCAATCACTGTTTTATTTGGCGTACACCCGACGGCATTGATCTTACCCCATGGGTTTACCCCAGTTTGGGAATACATGCTCTAGAGTGTAGGGAAATCGCGTAGAATTAAGAATGTTACAGTTGTGGGTGGTTAATATCACAAAGAACAAGCTTTATACGTTGAGCAAAATTGTCCATTTATTTTCTGTTGTGGTGCTTTTAATACCTTTTTAAATATCAATTTAGGTGATTAATTTAACCATGCGAATGTTATATGATTTAACATTATTCATAGCAATGGTATGTGTGTGGAAAAGAAGTCTAAAGTAAATTAATGAATGTTCTTTACAGGTTAAGTTGAACTGTAAATATTGTCTATGAAATATCACATCTATTAATTGCATAGTTTTCCCGGGAAAGAAGTGATGAAACATAAAGATATTTTAATGTAACATGCATTATTAATTGCAAGCTGAATAAGTTTTTTGTTGATTTGAAAGATAAACTAGCCTGGCACACCACCAGCTACCACTCTTTCTTGGGTTGTAAATGATAAATCTGGGTTCAAATACTATTTTACATCTTTCAAATACTTTCAGCATTTGCTCTAGCCTGCCTAGAATGAAAGATGGAGTTAAGCGTTGGGACTATTCTATTGGTTCCATAAAGCCAGGCAAGCTCTGTCAAGCACAGCTAAAGTATTGAGGATTTTAAATAGTTTTGGTTGTATGTGCAGCAGCAAACTGCATCCCTACTAGACTAGACCAGTCAGAGAGGCCAGGCCAAACAGAGCACAAAGAACTCTGTGGTCTGTGTCCCAAAGGACACCCTATTTCCCTATATAGTGCACTACTTTTGACCAGAGCTCTATGAGCCCTTGTCAAAAGTAGTGCACTATATACAGTATAGGGTTTCATTTGGGACGGGCCAAGGGAAATAAATGCCAGAGCTGGCAGAGCCTCTAGCTGAAGGTCACCAATCCATCATCCGCTCGTTAAATAACCAAAATGGAAATCAAAGAACAATAAAACAGGGAATCAATAGAGGCTGCAGCCGAGGGATCAGACCCAAAGCTTTTACAGGGATTAGAGCAGCCCAGCTCATTGGCTTTTAAATGGCAAGCCAGCTACCGTACAGCAGCCAGCACAACATCTCTCTGTCTGGTTCTCGTTTTTGTGATCTCTCTCGCTCTCTCTTTCTGTCAGCTAGCAGCTAGCAGGCCTGAATTCAAATAATAAAATTATTTGAAATACTGTATCTGTGCTTGATTGAGTTTGCCCGACTCAATGTAACCAATGGAATAGTAGCAAATATGACATACTGCCTATCTGGCACTCCAGGGCAGGCAGGCTAGAGAAAACGCAAGGTATCTGAACAATTTAAAATACTAACTGAACCAAGGTCTGCTAGCAGCTGGCACACAAAAACAGCTGCACTCTGCTTTTTCTCTCACTTCTCTCTTCTTCCTATTTCAAGAAGCATTGACCTTCAGTGATATTTATTCCTGTCACGCTAATAATGGAACAGGCTGACACATTTGTATTGTTGTGGTGTCTTGTGTTTTAAATCAAGGGTTACATAATGGTGTGAGTGATTGAGGGTGTGTGTGTGCATGCCTGTGTGTGTGTTCATCAAAATGAATGTGCCTGAAATGTTTCTACCCCTCCCCTGGATTTGCATTAAATACAGTATAATGGTCTCCTTCCAGGCCGACAACATTGCAGCTTGCATTAACCAATGGTTGTGTGCCACTTCTTGCACAGTCAGGCATCAGATTGCTATATGATGCAGTTTGCTGATATGTTAAACAGCTATCGAAGTGTTGTGAGATAAATAAGAATGCGTTCTCACTTGCCTAGTTAAATAAAGGTTAAATAAAAAATAAAAAAATACAGGTGATGTGTCTGTAATGTAGTCAACAAGGTCTACACAGCTCCCAATTGCCCTAATTTATTCTTAGTAAATAAGTCAATCTGAGTCAGAAAAAGATAGGCACCCTCATAGATATCATCCTGGCCAACCTTTCCGCTAAATACACCTCTGCTTTCTTCAACCAGGATCTCAGCGATCACTGCCTCATTGCCTGTGTCTGTCATGGGTCCGCAGTCAAACGACCACCCCTCATCACAGTCAAACGCTCCCTAAAACACTTCTGCAAGCATGCCTTTCTAAGGCCTTTCTAATGGACCTGGCCCGGGTATCCTGGAAAGATATTGACCTCATTCCGTCAGTAGAGGATCCCTGGTTATTCTTTAGAAGTGCTTTCCTCACCATCTTAAAAAAATATATATATGTTTTTTTATTTCACCTTTATTTAACCAGGTAGGCAAGTTGAGAACAAGTTCTCATTTACAATTGCGACCTGGTCAAGATAAAGCAAAGCAGTTCGACACATACAACGACACAGAGTTACACATGGACTAAAACAAACATACAGTCAATAATATAGTATAAACAAGTCTATATACGATGTGAGCAAATTAGGTGAAAAGGGAGGTAAAGGCAAAAAAAAGGCCATGGTGGCAAAGTAAATACAATATAACAAGTAAAACACTGGAATGGTAGATTTGCAATGGAAGAATGTGCAAAGTAGAAATAATGGGATGCAAAGGAGCAAAATTAATTAATTAATTAAATACAGTAGGGAAAAAGGTAGTTGTTTGGGCTTATAGGTGGGCTATGTACAGGTGCAGTAATCTGTGAGCTGCTCTGACAGTCGGTGCTTAAAGCTAGTGAGGGAGATAAGTGTTTCCAGTTTCAGAGATTTTTGTAGTTCGTTCCAGTCATTGGCAGCAGAGAACTGGAAGGAGAGGCGGCCAAAGAAAGAATTGGTTTTGGGGGTGACTTGAGAGATATACCTGCTGGAGCGTGTGCTACAGGTGGGAGATACTATGGTGACCAGCGAGCTAAGATAAGGGGGGACTTTACCTAGCAGGGTCTTGTAGATGACATGGAGCCAGTGGGTTTGGCGACGAGTATGAAGCGAGGGCCAGCCAACGAGAGCGTACAGGTCGCAATGGTGGGTAGTATATGGGGCTTTGGTGACAAAACGGATTGCACTGTGATAGACTGCATCCAATTTGTTGAGTAGGGTATTGGAGGCTATTTTGTAAATTACATCGCCAAAGTTGAGGATTGGTAGGATGGTCAGTTTTACAAGGGTATGTTTGGCAACATGAGTGAAGGATGCTTTGTTGCGAAATAGGAAGCCAATTCTAGATTTAACTTTGGATTGGAGATGTTTGATATGGGTCTGGAAGGAGAGTTTACAGTCTAACTAGACACCTAAGTATTTGTAGTTGTCCACGTATTCTAAGTCAGAGCCGTCCAGAGTAGTGATGTTGGACAGGCGGGCAGGTGCAGGTAGTGATCGGTTGAAGACCATGCATTTAGTTTTACGTGTATTTAAGAGCAATTGGAGCCCACGGAAGGAGAGTTGTATGGCATTGAAGCTTGCCTGGAGGGTTGTTAACACAGTGTCCAAAGAAGGGCTAGAAGTATACAGAATGGTGTCGTCTGCGTAGAGGTGGATCAGAGACTCACCAGCAGCAAGAGCGACCTCATTGATGTATACAGAGAAGAGAGTCGGTCCAAGAATTGAACCCTGTGGCACCCCCATAGAGACTGCCAGAGGTCCGGACAGCAGACTCTCCGATTTGACACACTGAAATCTATCAGAGAAGTAGTTGGTGAACCAGGCGAGGCAATCATTTGAGAAACCAAGGCTGTCGAGTCTGCCGATGAGGATGTGGTGCTATATATATATATATATATATATATATATATATATATATACACATGTATATTACACCTTGCAGAAAGCCTATCCACCTGACAATCTCTTATAAACTATTGTAACCAAGACTTGAAAATAACTGATATTGCCACAAAATGAAAGGAGTGTTGGAACAAAGCTAACACAATTACAGTTAAAGAAAATGTATGCTTAATCCAGTATAAACTAATAGGATAGAATGTATTATACACGAGACAACAATCACCAATTCTGCAGCACAACAGCAATGTCATGTCTTAAGCGTAAAACGAACAATGAGTGAATAATTCATGCCTTCTGGGAGTGCTATAAAGTCCAAAAGGTATGGGCAGATTTAGAAAGCTGGCTGTCAGAAGTTTTACAATGTAAGTTTACTTTTAATACATCTGCAGTATCGATATATTTCAACACATGGCATATGGGGGCCAGTGAGATACCCAATGGGTTGGACAAAATCATTTTTGTCACTTATATTGAAGAAGACGTTAATTAAATACTACTGGTAAATTGATTCTCCGGTGTTAAGAGAATGGAAGAATCAAATGCTTTATTATAACTTTTTTAATTTGAATAAAAATCTGACAGACAGACACAATTTAAAATCATATGGGGTATGAGAAACACCATTGGGTGTAAATACAGAGGGAACATGTGGGTCTGAGAAAGTGTAATGTCATTCATGTTTGTGGAAATGTATTTACAATACCAGTAAAACGTTTGAGATTCTTCAAAGTAGCCACCCTTTGACTTGATGACAGCTTTGCACACTTGGCATTCTCTCAACCAGCTTTATGAGGAAATCACCTGAATTGCATTTTAATTAACAGGTGTGCCTTCTTCAAAGTTAATTTGTGGAATTTATTTTCTTCTTAATGCGTTTGAGCCAATCAGTTGTGTTGTAAGGTAGGGGTGGTGTACAGAAGATAGCCCTATTTGGTAAAAGACCAAGTCCATATTGTCAAGAACAGCTGAAACAAGCAAAGATAAACGACAATCCAGCATTACTTTAAGACATGAAGGCCAGTCAATGCGGAAAAGGTCAAGAACTTTGAGAGTTTCTTCAAGTGCAGTCGCGAAAACCATCAAGCGCTATGATGAAACTGGCTTTCATGAGGACCGCCACAGGAAAGGAAGACCCAGAGTAACCTCTGCTGCATAAGTTCATTTGAGTTACCAGCCTCAGGATTTGTTGCCCAAATAAATGCCCCAGAGTTCAAGTAACAGACGCATCTGAATGTCAACTGTTCAGAGGAGACTGCATGAATCTGTCCTGCATGGTTGAATTGCTGCAAAGAAACCACAACTAAAGGACACCAAATAAGAAGAGAATTACTTGCACCAAGAAACACGAGCAATGGACATTAGACCGGTGGAAATCTGTCCTTTGGTCTGATGAGTCCAAATTTTTGGTTCCAACCGCCATGTTTTTGTGAAACACAGAGAAGGTGAACGGATGATCTCTGCATGTGTGGTTCCCACCGTGAAGCATGGAGGAGGTCTGAACTCCATCAAGACTGTTGGAAAAACATTCCAGGTGAAGCTAGTTGAGAGAATGTCAAGAGTGTGCTGTCATCAAGCAAAAGCATGACTACTTTTTTAAATATAAAATTTTAAATATAACATATATTTTGATTGGTTAAAATTTTTCTGGTTCCTACATGATTCCACAAGTGTTACTTCATAGTTTTGACGTCTTCACTATTATTCTACGATGTAGAAAATAGTTTTAAAAAATTAAGAAAACCCTTAAATGTGTGTGTGTCCAAACCTTTGACTGGTACTATATGTATGTAATGTTAAGTTGTTCATGTTTTTTGTCTATGTACAGTGCATTCGGAAAGTATGTGTAAAGACTTTACACATTTTTTTATGGTACACCCTGGTTCTAAATAGTTTTTTTTTCTTCATCAATTGTCACACAATACCTCATAATGACAAAGCAAAAGCAGGTACATTTTATTTGCTCATTTATAAACTGAAGTGTCACATTTACAAAAGTATTCAGACCCTCTACTCAGTACTTTGTTGAAGCATGTTTGGCAGCGATTACAGCCTCAAATCTTATTGGGTATGATGCTACAAGCTTGGCACACCTGTATTTGGGGAGTTTCTCCCATTCGTCTCTGCATTTCCTCTCAAGCTTTGTCAGGTTGGATGGGGAGCGTTGCTGCACAGCTATTTTCAGGTCTCTCCAGAGATGTACGATCAGGTTCAAATCCGGGCTCTGGATGGGCCACTCAAGCACAGTGTGCTTGGAGTCGTTGGCCTGATGGAAGATGAACCTTCTCTTCAGTCTGAGGTGCTGAGCAGGTTTGCATCAAGGATCTCTCTGTACATCGCTCCATCCATATTTGCCTCAATCCTGACTAGTCTCCCAGTCCCTGCCGCTGAAAACCATCCCCACAGCATGATGCTGCCACCACCATGCTTCACCGTAGGGATGGTGCTACGATTTCTCCAGACGTGACACTTGTCATTCAGGCCAAAGAGTTCAACCTTGGTTTCATCAGACCAGAGAATCTTGTTTCTCATGGTTTGAGATTCTTTGGGTGCCTTTTTGGCAAACTCCAAGCAGGCTGTCATGTGTCTTTACTGAGGACTGGCTTCTGTCTAGCCACCTTACCAAAAAGGCATAATTGGTGGATTGCTGCAGAAATGGTTGTTCTTCAGGAAGGTTCTCCAATCTCCACAAAGGAACTCTAGAGCGCTGTCAGAGTGACCATCTGGTTACTGGTCACCTCCCTGACCAAGGCCCGTATCCCCGAATTATCAATTTGGTCGGGCTGCAGGCTCTAGGAAGAGTCTTAGTGGTTCCAAACTTCTTCCATTTAAGAATGATGAAGGCCACTGTGTTCTTGGGGTCCTTCAATGTTGCAGACATTTTTTGCTACCCTCCCCAGATCTGTGCCTCGACACAATCCTGTCTTGGAGCTCTACGGATGATTCCTTCGTCCTCATGGCTTGGTTTTTGCTCTGACATGCACTGTCAACTGTGGGACCTTAGACAGGCGTGTGCCTTTCCAAATCATGTCCAATCAATTGAATTTACCACAGGTGGACTCCAATCAAGTTGTAGAAACATCTCAAGGATGATCAATGGAAACAGGATGCACCTGAGCTCAATTTTGAGTCTCATAGGAAAGGGTCTGAATACGTATTTCCATAAAGTATATCTGTTTCTTATTTGTAATACATTTAAATGAAAAAATGTAAACCTGTTTTCGCTTTGTCATTATGGGGTGTTCTCTGCAGATCCTCTCAAGCTCTGTCAGGTTGGATGGGGAGCATCGCTTCACAGCTATTTTCAGATCTCTCCAGAGACAATTAACTCATTAGGATCTGGGGTACCATGAGCGGTTCTTTAAAGCGTTACCATACCAAACTCTATAAGGACTTTACCTATCACATCTATAAACAGTCAAATTAATCATAAGCTCGTATCATACTGTATGATCATTCTGAACAGTCGTAACCTCCTTGCATCTGCAAAAAAACAAGCCTTACTTATGGTTCAGTAGCTAATTAAATGGGAACACAGGATAAACATACACACTTTGCACCAGTTATTGACTGGAGAATGAATACATTAAAACAGGTCCCTATTAGAATCAACATGGCTCCTTGTTACAAAAGAGCGGTAGAGAGAGAGAGAGGGACAGAGACGCTTAACATCTGTACTTTCAGAAACTACTCTCACCTTCAGTAACCATAGACTTTGCACATGAACCGCCGCCTGCTTTGAGTAAGAAATCATGAATGTAGTTACGTGAAATGCCTGGGTTAGCAGGGGTCTCTCGGTGAACAGGGCAGCCTTGGAAAGGGAGTTCGGCCTTTTCACGGTATGCTTGTAAGGTTCTGATTGTCAGGAATGGTTCCGACAAGTCTTCTACTGTTGTCCTTCTCTGTAGTTTACTGGAAAATGGCTGTGCTTATTGTGGTTTGGTGGAGACCTAACATAATCGTTTGTAGTGCGTTCGCTGAAAAGCATATTTGAAATCGGACACTTTGGTGGGATTAACAACAAGAATAGCTTTAAAATTATATAAGACACATGTATGTTTTAGGAATTGTAATTATGAGATTTCTGTGGTTTGAATTTGGCGCCCTCTATTTTCACTGGTAGTTGTCATATCGATCCCAATATCGGGATTGCAGCCATCACAGGTTAACGTCTGCTAACCATGTATATTTGACCAATGAAATTTGATTTGACAACATAGTCGGTTGCGAAATACCACCACATTGGATGACTCTGTTCTATAAAGACCACAGCAAATTTGGCTGTAATCTTACATTGTTGTTTCATGGTACCACCTTCATACTTACAGGGTAGGTACAAGGTAAAAGGGCTGTAAAATGAATCCATTGCTAATACTAGGGAAATATGAGATACTTGCAGATCAATTGTCTAATTATTGTGTAGACATAATGTACCAAGTCATTTTTCTGTAGTTAGCTAGGCATGAATGTTGTAACAAGGCTGTAAAATGAAGTAGTTTCTATTTCCATTATTATATTTTATTATTATATTTCCAGGTAGATTCCAGTTAGATCCCATGAAGAGGACAGAAATCTGTTCTAGATCTTACACTCACAACCATGTGTTTCAATACTCCAGCAAATATATGGTTTCGTCTCCTTTAAGGTGGTGGCAGCTCAGCTCCCAATAGTTGTAGTGTTACATAACACTTTGTTTTAAAGAATGAGTATACAACTCAGTGAATTATAAAATATATATATATATAAACCTGAGGTAAATAGAAGTATATTGTATTATTAGACTAGCATAACAACAACCTTCCTTTTACCAAGTTCACGTGAAGAAATAGGGTAGTCTGTGTTTAATTTCACTGTGTATTAAAAACACAATTTGAGATCATTGTGAGGGGATTTCACCAGTGGGGAATTGTGCTTCCCGGGAAAATTGTGTCAAAGGTTGCAACAGTAAACATTGGAGGTGGGGCTTAGTGTAGTGTCAATTGCATACATTTCTGTGTGAAAGGTTTTTCACAAAATGTGTTCTTGTACATGAATATGTAGCATACAAAGAAGACTAGCATAGGCCTACATTCCAATCATAAGCTAGCATAGAAGATTGCTAGCCTTGTCACTTGACAACAACAACAATTCCACAAGCATACATGTTAAAATGTCACGTTCTGACCTTAGTTCTTTTATTATGTCTTTGTTTTAGTATGGTCAGGGCGTGAGTTGGGTGGGTTGTCTCTGTTACGTTTTCTATGTTGTTCAAGACTCCTGGACTTAGCAGGAGATCTTGGATGTCAAGGGACCCTGGGTACAGCCGGGAGAATATTGTCGCCCCAAGGCAGAGCTGGAGGCAGCGAAAGTCGAGAGGCAGCGTTATGAGGAGGCATCAGGGCAGTGCGGCTGGAAGCCTGAGAGGCAGCCCCAAATATGTATTGGGGGGTCACAGGTAAGTCAGGTAGGAGACCTGAGCCAACTCCCCGTGCTTACCGTAGAGAGAGAGGCACCGGGCAGGAACCGTGTTATAGCCTGGTGCGATACATAGCAAAGCCTCGTATCGGCCTGGCTAGAGTGGGCATCGAGCCAGGTGCCATGAAGAGGCGGCTCCAAAAATTTCTTGGGGGGGTCACAGGTAAGTCAGGGAGGAGACCTGAGCCAACTCCCCATGCTTACCGTGGAGAGAGAGGAACCGTGTTATAGCCTGGTGCGATACATAGCACATCTGGTCTCCAGTGCGTCTCCTCGGGCTGGGGTACATGGCACCAGCCTTACGCATGTGGTCCCCGGTTTGGCAGCACAGCCCAGTGTGGGCTATTCCACCTCGCCGCACTGGCCTAGCTACGGGGAGCATTCAACCAGGTAAGGTTGGGCAGGCTCGGTGCTCGAGAGCTCCAGTGCGCCTTCACGGTCCGGTCTATCTGGTGCCCCCTCCACGCACCAGCCCTCCGGTGGCAGCCCCCCGCACCAGGCTGTCTCTCCGTCTCCTTCCTACAGGTGCTCCCGCTTGCTCAGCGCTGCCAGAGTCTTCCTCCTGCCCAGCGCTGCCAGAGTCTCCCGTCTGTACTAACCTGCCATAGTCTCCCGTCTGTCCTGAGCTGCCAAAGCCGTCAGTCAGCCAGGAGCTGCCAGAGCCGTCCGACAGCCAGGAGCTGCCAGAATCACCCTTCACTCCGGAGCTGCCAGAATCGCCCTTCACTCCGGAGCTGCCGGAGTCTCCCGCCTGTCCGATGCTGCCGGAATCTCCCATCCATTTGGGACCGTGGCTTGGGTCCCCAGTCCGAGGTCGGCGGCGAGGGTCACCGCGTTAAAGAGGCCACGGAGGCGGGGAAAGAGGCGGAGAAGGACTATGGTGGAGTGGGGTCCACGTCTCGTGCCAGATCCGCCACCGCAGACAGACACCCACCCAGACCCTCCCCTATAGGTTTAGGATTTGCGGCCAGAGTCCGCACCTTTGGGATGAACACTTACCACGCTGCACTTCGGTCCTCTCCTTCATACCACGACCGTTACACAAAATGTAATTCATACATGTCAAAATGTAATTCTGACATAAATCACTAATTCTACTAACGAAAACATGTTGTTAACACTTGCCCCCCTCTTATCTTGCCCTTCCTCTTCACTTTGTACCTCTGAACTGCCGGATAGTGTTAGAAACTGTTGCTGTCCTCAACCTCCCTTTTCTGCCTCCTCTATCCTCTCTATAGACCTCTTGCTCCCCTTCAAACCCTCGCTTCCTTTCTCTCCTGCTTTCTTTTTCTTACTCCCTCCTTTATTTGTACAACTATGCTTCACTTTATTCTCCATCACTATGGAGGTAGCCTATTGGTTAGAGTGTTGGGCCAGTAACTGGAAGGTTGCTTGATCAAATCCCAGAGCTGATAAGGTAAACATCAGTTGTTCAGGCCCCTGAGCAAGGCAGCACCCACTGTTCCTTGGGTGCTGTGGATGTTAATTAACCTATCTGGGATATGTCAACAGCCAGTGAAATTGCAGGGCGCCAAATTCAAAACAACAGAAATCCCATAATTAAAATTCCTCAAACATTCAAGTATTTTACAACATTATAAAGATAAACTTGTTGTAAATCCAGCCACAGTGTCCGATTTCAAAAAGGCCTTACGACGAAAGCAAACCAAACGATTATGTTAGGTCACTACCTAGTCACAGAAAAACACAGCCATTTTTCCAGCCAAAGAGAGGAGTCATATAAAGCAGAAATATAGATCAAATGAATCACTAACCTTTGATTATCTTCATCAGATGACACTCATAGGACATCATGTTACACAATACATGTTTTGTTCGATAAAGTTCATATTTATATCCAAAAATCTCAGTTTACATTGGCGCATTATATTCAGTAGTTCCAAAACATCCGGTGATTTTGCAGAGAGCCACATCAATTTACAGAAATACTCATAATAAACATTGATAAAAGATACAATGTTATGTTATGTTATGCATGGAATTTTAGATCCACTTCTCCTTAATGCAACCGCTGTGTCAGATTAAAAAAAAACTTACAGAAAAAGCACACCATGCAATAATCTGAGTAAAGAGCTCAGACAACAAAACAAGCCATACAGATATCCGCCATGTTGTGGAGTTCACAGAAGTCAGAAATAGCGTTATAAATATTCACTTACCTTTTGATGATTTTCATCAGAATGCGCTCCCAGGAATCCCAGTTCCACAATAAATGTTTGTTTTGTTCGATAAAGTCCATAATTTATGTCCAAAAACCTACATTTTGTTTGCGCATTTAGTACACAATCCGACGCGCGAAAGTTCAGACGAAAAGTCATATTACAATTGGAAACATTACTTGTGTCATGCACAAAGTAGATGTCGTAACCGACTTGACAAAACTATAGTTTGTTAACAATACATTTGTGGAATGGTTGAAAAAGGAGTTGTAATGACTCCATCCTAAGTGTATGTAAACTTCCGACTTCAACTGTATATGGTATTAACCATGGCTTCATTTTACAGCCCTCTTACCCTGTAATTGTGAAGGGGGTAAGATCTGTGGTGGTTCATTTCTTTAGTATCAAATGAGGAGAGTTAAATGTTTCACATAAGTCAGAGTTATACTTAAACTACATCTTTTTTTCACTCATTAATAAGGGAGCAGGTCAATACAACACACACATATAAAGTGAATCGATTGAGTGCTCTACAATAATGATGGCTGGTTGACGAATCACCCTCAGATGATTCGTTGAGAGCCCCGAGACAAAGATACAAAGGTATTTTATAACCAAGATACGACCCCTTCAGGCTACATGACAAACAATAGATGTATGGAATGAGTCACAAAGTTAAGATTTGTATGAAATATACTTATAATTCACAGCAGACGGTATCTGCTGTAAAAACTGTTCTCATTGTGTAGAAACCATGGTCTGGTCTTGGGGTCATCTCTCCCTGGTACCATATAGAACAGAAACATTAACTCATGCTCTGGAATGGGTCTCTTATAGGTTGTATCACCCAAAAGACATTGTAAATCTCCTGTCAGTGTTAAATCTCCTAGAGGCCCACTTTCAGTTCACACAGACACAATAGAGTTAAAAGAACACTCTATTCTGTTGCATAAAACAACCATTTGATGCAATAAAAGTATTTTAACATAATCTTGTAATTTTGCTCTCACAGATCACAGCCAGATTTGCTGTCGTCTTTATGGAACAGTTATCCAATATAGTGGTATTTCACAAGTAACTACGTTGTATCTACCTGGAAACAGACATCACTTAATTTACAGCCCTTTTATTACAAACATACTGTACATGGTAACTAAATGCAAAGTACATACTGTAGGAACAATGTGAGAGAATAATAAAGCCAGGAGGATTGAGTTACAGGTATTTCTATGGTTACTACATGGTAATAAATAAATCATATCGCATATAAATTTTGATTAGGGATTTACATCGTAAGTACCTTGTACTTATAAGGTTCTCAATACTAACTTTGGGACATAAAATATACTATATAACTACATGTTGTTACTTTGTAAATGCTAAGATAGTATGTAGTACTTAATTGCTCTGTTCCTAGTAAATATGTTTGAGACTAAATAGTAGCATGTATTTTTGTTACTAGGTATTTACCTAGGTATTACCTAGTAGTTACCCGGCTGTAAAATGAAGGGTTACCAGCTGGCCTTTACTTTGCATTTCCTCTTTCTGACATGTTTCTCAAAACCAAGCATTACAACCTCCTTCTCAAAAAATGTAAACTCTCAAATCTCCTGAACTAAAACCAATTCCTTTTAACAATATTAACAATATACTGCCTGTGTCTCTGACTGTGTCTCAGTAAATCATGACAGAGAGGGGTGAAAAATGACTAGAGAACGCAGACATGAAAGGTTTAATAAAACAAAAGGTGATTACAGCAATTTTACGCTAGCAGCCTCCCGTTGGAGTGAGTACCCGGGGGATCAAGGCCTAATCCATTAGATTGTGGGGGCATGATGGAGAAGATTAGGGCTGAGTCCCACATGGCACTCTATTCCCTTTATAGGTGCCTATTGAGCTCTGGTCAGAAGTTATCTACTACATTATAGGGTGCAGGCAGACATTTGTGACACATGGTTTTGTAATTCCCATGTTTGATATTCCTTTCCTTTTTAAAATTTGAGACATCTTGCCTTGCAGAATCAGCTAAATTGTTTAAGTTTTAGTTTAGCGGAGGAGGATGGGGGGGGGGGACAAAGAAAAGGAAGAAAAAGAAGAACAAGATGTGAACAATTGTCAAGTATTGTCAACCTTTAGATGATTATAATGAAATGGGCATTTCCTGTCTTGACTTGGTTTAATTTTTCTCTTACTGTAGTGGGATATGGGCTTATAGTCAGAACAGTAGGCCTGTGTTAGATCTCTCTAATTCTGTTTCATGTTTGTGCTGGTGTTGTCCTGCTAGATCTGTGCTTGATATTCACTTCGGAAATAACAATTGTTGTAGACTAGTTGTGGTATCATATGTTGCATATGATGCAACTATACTGTCAGTCAAAATTACAAGGCTGAGGGAGTGGGAGACAGATCAGGGAAACAGGGAGTATCAATCATAAAGTAAACATGAAGGACTATCATTATCTATATTTAACAGAATCTTTATATACAATCACAACCTAAATTGTCACCTTTGATAAAGATGAGCAAAACATATTGTATAAAGTAAATAATACAAAATGCTTAGCTATATTGTATGCTAAAATAAATGGGACAATTATATCCTTTTACACTAATAGTACTGGTTAAAGAAAAATATTTTATAAAAAAAAATCTCAAAGATATAGCTCAAAATGATTGGCACACCTGTTTTCAATACTCCCGCACCCTTCCTTTGCGAGGATAACAACACAGCCTTTTTCTAACATGGTTTATGAGATTGGAGAACACATTGGGTGGGATCTTAGACCATTCCTGATATTCTTGTCTGCGCTTACGGATTGCCCTCTTCAATTCAAACCACAGGTCATCAGTGGGTTTCAAGTCCAAAAAGTGGGACACCCATTGCAAAATGTTGATTTTGTGGTCAATTAACCTTTTTTTTGTGGATTTGATGTGTGCTTGGGGTTATTGTCTTGCTGGAAGATCCACTACCGGACAAGTTTCAGTCTCCTGGCTGAGGCTGACAGAATTTTTGCTAAAATATCCTTTTAATGGGTAAAGTTCACGATGCCATTGACCTTATCAAGGCCCCAGAACCATTGGAAACAAAATAGCCCCATACATCAACGATCCACCACCATATTTTACAGTAGGTATGGGGTTATTTTCTGTACATGCATTGTCCTTTCAACGCCAAACCCACCACTGGTGTGCGTGGCCAAAGACCTCTATTTTCGTGTCATCCAACAAATGTAAACACATGGAGTTTGCTAAATGGCATTGACACTTGGATTAGAACCAATGCTATTGTCAGATGGCATGAAAATACAGCTCTTTTGGCCAACCACACAAGTGATGGGTTTGGCGTTGAAAGAACGGTGCATACAGTATGCAGAAAATAACCCCATACCTACTGTAAAATATGGTGGAGGAGCTTTGATGTTATGAACATTGCTACGCATTCCATCATCCTCTAGTCTAGTATGTTCCATTGTCGAATCTGTCTTTTTGAATTTCCTTTGATGAGACCTGGCAGCTCGAGGGGGGTGAGTGTCTGTGTCAATCTCAGGTATTTAGGGTCTGTGTGATGACTGTGCCTCGAAGCTCAAATGCTCTGTGCCTCAAAGGCTGTCTTTCATGTGTTTGGTTCTCAAAGGCGTCTCCTTCTCCTCCCTGCCAAAACTATCCCACATGGAGCCATGAGCTGGTAATGTCACATGTTTTAAACATAGACCTTTCAAATTACAAAGTCAAACCAGGTAAAGTGAGATATCGACCAGAATCAGAAAGCCTTTGGTCCTTGTGTAAAAGTGCATAGCTGGTCCCCATATCCTGAAGTAGAGCAGCAAAACAGAGCGGAATATCCGGATGGCCTTGAACTAAATATTGCAAACTATGGATAATTGTGACAGCCATGTGTCGTGTCTTTTTCAGTCTTTCAAAATCTTTTCACTACCTACTTCCTTGGTGGCTGGCTCCCTTTTTTGTGGTCACAACTAATGTATTAATTGCCAGAGGCGACCACAAAGTGTCTGGATCCATATGAGATTCTAGTGGAACTCCATTAGAAATCCAGGTTGTGCACTGATTGCTGATAGGACAAAGGGATTCACACCCTGAGTAAAGGTCTTTCTAAATAATAATAATACAGTTAGCGGAGATGAATATGCAACTTTATTTTTAATTCATAAGGACAAGGGGATTACAAATAAAGATGCATATGACCTATTTATGACCTATTTATATGATTCATATATAAATATATAGGCAAATAGCATCAAATCAGCTGATGCAATCAAATTATTTTCATCATCTTCTAAGAATTAGACAAACATTTGAATTTGCACCCTATCTTCAACCCTGTACTGTCAAATCCCTATGTTCCAGAATCCACCTCTCTGCCTCCCTTTAAGGGCATCACTGAAGATGTGCCCTGTTGCGTTTCATTACCGCATAAAACGGAAAAAGCGACAACATAATAACCTTATCAGTAACAAATGAGTGAGATGTTCAAAGGGACGTTCTGCCTCGCTGCGTTGCCTGCCTGTCTGACCTGCAAAGGGAAGCTGGTCTGATCAAAGATATCTGAAACAGGATGGTGCTGGTGCAGCTCAGGTCTCATTGCCCACAGGTCAGAAAATAATATCCAAATTGCTACACAAAGGTGCCACTAGCTAACTGACAGGTGGCACATCTAAAGGGGGATGCCCTTCACTCGTCCGTGGTGGGACGTTGGTTGCCTACTGATCACGAATAAGCATCTGACACTACGGGCTTGATTGTGGGGCTTATTTTTTAGGACGGGCTGTTCTGTGCACCCGCAATGTACTCACAATGCTTGAATCTGATGTACCTTTGAATTGAATGACTCATTCATCTGTCTGTGGTGTGCAAATGTCTGATGTAACAGTTGAACATATAAAGCTGTATTACACTTGGCCATGGCAGGAACACAATGCCTTGTTGTCCCTAAAGTGCAGACAGGGTCATTGTCACGTTCATCAATCCAATCCATAAGTGAACTTGTAAATATTTTGACAATACAGTTCATTTTTACTATAATTTGATGCATAGGGTATGTGATGGATGGACCTTTATAAAGTATTCATGTGTTGCTTATTAACCATTTCGAAGTCTGAAACTATCACTTTGTAACCATAACAACAACTTATCTGTCAAACGTCCATAATAGAACCCTGACATATGAAGACAAACTCATGTCAATGGTGGAGTCTTGAGTTACAAGGTCTTTCAAGTGATTCAATAATTTCCTGGATGATTTTTTTTTAGATAAAAGCTGAGCTTATTCACATCAATGACATCAAAGGTTGTTTTTTACTATGAACTCATCTGTCTGTCATTTACAGTGCCTTCAGAAAGTATTCATACCTGTTGACTAATTCCACATTTTGTTGTGTTACATCCTGCATTAAAAATGAGTTGAATAGATTTTTTATTTCACCTGTCTACACACAATACTACATAATGACAAAGTGAAAACATGTTTGTCTAATTCTTTTGCAAATGTATTGAAAATTAAATACAGAAATGTCGAATTTACGTAAGTATTCACACACCTGAGTCAATACTTTGGAAATGCACCTTTGTCAGCAATTACAGCTGTCAGTCTTTCTGGGTAAGTTTCTACGAGCTTTCCACACCTGGATTGTGCAACATTTGCCAATCTTTCAAAGACAACCATTTTCAGGTCTTGCCATAGATTTTCAAGTAGATTTAAGTCAAAACTGTAACTAGCTCCATTCCGCCTCTTTTTTTATCCTAAAAAAAATCACAGACAGTGTCACCAGCAAAGTACCCACCACACCATCTCACCTCCTCCACCATGCTTCACGGTGGGAACCCCATATGCGGACATTGTCCATTCCCCTACTCCGCTTCTCACAAAGACACAGCCGTTGGAACCAAATACGATTGCTTGTGTTTCTTGGACCAAGCAAGTCTATTCTTCTTATTGGTGTCCTTTAGTAGCTGTTTCTTTGCAGCAATTCGACCATGAAGGCCTGATTCATGCAGTCTCCTCTGAACAGTTGATGTTGAGATGTGTCTGTTATTTGAACTCTGTGAAGCATTTATTTGCTATTTCTGAGGCTGGTAACTCTATTGAACTTGTTCTCTGCAGCAGAGATGTGTTCACTATTATTCTACAATGTAGAAAATATTAAAAATAAAGAAAAACCCTTGGTGTTTCCAAACTTTTAACTGGTACTATAATTCTACTTTGACATTATGGGGTATTGTGGGTAAGCCAGTGAAACAAATCATCAATTTAACCTTTTTGGGATAGGGGGCAGCACTTTTGGATGAATAGCGTGCCCAGAGTGAACTGCCTCCTACTCTGTCCCAGATGCTAATATATGCATAGTATTATTATTATTGGACAGAAAACACTCAGACGTTTCTAACTGTTTGAATGATGTCTGTGAGTATATATAATAGAACACATCAGGCGAATACCTGAGAAAAATTCAACCAGGAAGGGGACATCTGAGGTTTGTAGTTTTTCAAAGCTTGGCCTACCAAATACACATTGGGATATGGATGTTGCACTTCCTAGGACTTCAACTTGATGTCAACCGTCTTTAGAAATTCGTTTGAGGATTCTACTATAAAGGAGGGGCTATTGAGACCTCTTTGAGTCAGTGGTCTGGCAGAGTGCCTTGGTCTCATGACGCGCGCTCCCGACAGAGTTTACCTCTCGTTCCAGTGCTTTTCTGAAGACAAAGGAATTCTCCGGTTGGAACATTATTGATGTTTTATGTTAAAAACATCCTAAAGATTGATTCCAAACATCGTTTGACATGTTTCTAAAGGACTGTAACGGAACTTTTTGAGTTTTTGTCTGGACGAAGTGCCTGTGCCTCATGAAGATGGATTACTGGGCTGAACATGCTAACAACAAGTGGCTATTTGGACATAAATGATGTAACTTTATGGAACAAATCAGTCATTTATTGTCGAACTGGGATTCCTGGGAGTGCCTTCTGATGAAGATCATCAAAGGTAAGTGAATATTTATGGTGTTGTTTCTAACTTTGTTGATTCCAAAATGGCGGATATTCATCTGGCTGTTTTGGGTTCTGAGCGCCGTACTCAGATTATGCTTTTTCCGTTAAAAAAAATCTGACACAGTGGTTGCATTAAGGAGAAGTCTATCTTTAATTCTGTGAATAACACTTGTATCTTTTATCAATGTTTATTCTGAGTATTTCTGCAAAATCACTGGATGTTTTAGAATCAAAACATTACTGCACGTAAGGCGCCAATGTAAACTGAGATTGTTGGATATAAATATGCACATTATTGAACAAAACATACATGTATTGTGTAACATTATGTTCTATGAGTGTCATCTGATGAAGATCATCAAAGGTTAGTGATTCATTTTATGTATATTTCTGCATTTTGTGACTCCTATCTTTGGCTGGGAAAATGGCTGTGTGTTTTTTTTACTTGGCACTGACCTACCATAATCATATGTTGTGCTTTAGCTGTAAAGCATTTTTGAAATCGGACACAATGGGTAGATTAGCAAGATGTTTATCTTTCATTTGCTGTATTGGACTTGTTAATGTGTGAAAGTTACATATTTCTAAAAAATATCTTTGAATTTCGCACGCTGCCTTTTCAGCTGAATGTTGTCGAGGGGTTCCCTGTGCTAGAAAGGTTAATGGATTTTAAATTAAGGCTGTAACACAACAAAATGTGTTAAAAGTCAAGGGGTGTGAATACTTTCTACAGCCACTGTAATTGACATGACAAGAGGTTATCGAATGATAAATCCCAGTGTTAGACATGCAGAACAGTGAAAGGCAGTGAAACAGTGAAAGTACTTTTTCCTTTGTACTAGCCAGCCTGGAGTGCCAGATGGGTTTGCACTTCTGTTTATTTTGGTACTATTGTGCCAGACAAGATTAATGAAGCACAGCTTACGTTTTTTTTAATGATTTGAACCCAGGTCTCACAGTGGCTGGCTTTGAACATAAGACAACACAGTGGTAACAGTAACATGGCTGCCTCAGGGTTCCTACGTTGCTCCTCTTGTGTTACGTGTATTGTTTTTGGGGTTGTTGACTTTTAATTACTTTAAGGAAGTTGGCGGTTAGTAGGGGGTATTGGTTTAAAAGTTCTTTGATCTTGAAATGAGAGAACACATCAGGAATCTGGTTTCCAATTGATTCCACTCAAACACATATTTAATGATACCTAATGTGTTTATAAATGAATAAATAACCATTCATAACCCTCTACAGGATCAGTGTTCCCCCCCCCCCGGAGGGGAGTCAGGAGTTAGCTAATCTAGAGTCCAATCAATGAGACGAGATTGGAGATGTTGGTTAGAGCTGCCTTGCCCTATACAAAACTCACAACATTTGAGTTTGCTATTCACAAGAAGCATTGCCTGATGTGAACCATGCCTCGAACAAAAGACATCTCAGAAGACCTAAGACTAAAAATAGCTGACTTGCATGAAGCTGGAAAGGGTTACAAAAGTATCTCTAAAAGCCTTGATGTTCATCAGTCCATGGTAAGACAAATTGTCTATAAATGGAGAAAGTTCAGCACTGTTGCTACTCTCCCTAGGATTGACCGTCCTGCAAAGACGACTGCAAGAGCACAGCGCAGAATGCTGAATGAGGTTAAGAAGAATCCTAAAGTGTCAGCTGAAGACTTACAGAAATCTCAGGAACATGCTAACATCTCTGTTGACGAGTTTACGATACGTAAAACACTAAAAAATAATGGTGTTCATGGAGGACACCACGGAAGAAGCCACTGCTGTACAAAAAAAATATTGCTGCACGTCTGAAGTTTGCAAAAGTGCACATGGATGTTCCACAACTTCCAAGTAAAATATTATGTGGACAGATGAAACTACAGTTGAATTGTTTGGAAGGAACACACAACACTATGTGTGGAGAAAAAAAGGCACAACACAGCAACATCAAAACCTCATCCCAACTGTAAAGTACGGTGGAGGGAGCATCATGGTTTGGGCAGCTTTGCTGCCTCAGGGCCTGGACAGCTTGCTATCATCGACGGAAAAAATTAATTCCAGAGTTTATCAAGACATTTTACAGGAGAAAGTTAGGTTCTATGTCCACCAATTGAAGCTCAACAGAAGTTTGGTGATGCCACAAGACAACAACTCAAACAAAGAAGTAAATCAACAACAGAATGGCTTCAACAGAAGAAAAAGACAGAATCACAAACATCAAGTATTGCTGTTTGAGATTTGAATAACTTTTATTTAACAACTTAATAAACCTTTTTGGCCCAGTCAGAGTACAGACCTCAACCCGATTGAGCTGCTGTGGCATGATCTCAAGAGAGAAATTTGGTGTTTGTCCCATTTTGTGAATTCTTGGTTGCTGAGCGGACCACAGACCTCACAACCATGAAGGGCAATGGGTTCTATAACTGGTTCAAGTATTTTTTGGCAGATCCTACGTGGTATGTCGAATTTGATGTCTCTCAGATCATTCACAGCTTTGTGGAAGTTACCTGTAGAGCTGATGTTTAGACGGAGGTATGTATAGTTTGTGTGCTCTAGGACAAAGGAGTCTAGATGGAATTTGTATTTTTTGGAACACCATTATTTTGGTCTTACTGAGCTTTACTGTCAGGGCCTAGGTCTGACAGAATCTGTGCAGAAGATCTAGGTGCTGCTGTAGGCCCTCCTTGATTGGGGACAGAAGAACCAGATCATCACCCAACAGTAGACAATTACTTCAGATTCTAGTAGGGTGAGGCCGCGTGCTGCAGACTGTTCAAGAACCCTTGCCAATTCTTTGATATATATGTTGAAAAGGGTGGGGCTTAAGCTGCATCCCTGTCTCACCCCATGGCCTTGTGGAAAGAAATGTGTGTTTAGCCAATTTTAACTCCCTATTATTGTTTGTGTACATGAATTTCATAATTTTCCCCCGACACCGCTTTCCATCTATTTGTATATAAAATGTAATGTATTTATATAGCCCTTCTTACATCAGCTGATATCTCTAAGTGCTGTACAGAAACCCAGCCTAACACCCCTAACAGCAAGCAATGCAAAACTCCCTAGGAAGAAACCTAGAAAACCCAGGAAGAAACCTAGAGAGGAACCAGGCTATGAGGGGTGGCCAGTCCTCTTCTGGTTGTGCCGGGTGGAGATTCTAACAGAACATGGCCAAGATGTTCAAATGTTCATAAATGACCAGTATGGACAAATAATAGTAATCACAGTGGGTGTCGAGGGTGCAACAGGTCAGCACGGCCAGGTGGACTGGGGACAGCAAGGAGTCAACATGCCAGGTTGTCCTGAGGCATGGTCCTAGGGCTCAGGTCCTCCGAGAGAGAGAAAGAGAGAAAGAGAGATTTAGAGAGAGAGCATACTTAAATTCACACAGGACACCGGATAAGACAGGAGAAATACTCCAGGTATAACTAACCCTAGCCCCCCAACACAAACTACTGCAGCATAAATACTGTAGGCTGAGACAGGAGGGGTCAGGAGACACTGTGGCCCCATCCGATGATACCCCCAGACAGGGCCAAACAGGCAGGATATAACCCCACCCACTTTTCCAAAGCACAGCCCACACCACTAGAGGGATATCTTCAACCACCAACTTACCATCCTGAGACAAGGCCGAATATAGCCCACAAAGATCTCCGCCATGGCACAAGCCAAGGGTGGCGCCAACCCAGACAGGAAGACCACGTCAGTGACTCAACCCACTCACGTGACGCACCCCTCCTAGGGACGGCATGGAAGAGCACTAGTAGGCCAGTGACTCCGCCCCTGTAAATAGGGTTAGAGGCAGAGAATCCCAGTGGAGAGAGGGAACCGGCCAGGCAGAGACAGCAAGGGTGGTTCGTTGCTCCAGTGCCTTTCCGTTCACCTTCACACTCCTGGGCCAGACTACACTCAATCATAGGACCTACTGAAGAGATGAGTCTTCAATAAAGACTTAACTTCTTGTGTCGAGCCATCCCGGATCCGGTATCGCTCATTACCATAACGCAACGTTAACTATTCATGAAAATCGCAAATGAAATGAAATTAATCTATTTGCTCTCAAGCTTAGCCTTTTGTTAACAACATTGTCATCTCAGATTTAGCGTTAGCATTCAGCAGGCAACAGGCAACATTTTCACAAAAAACAGAAAAGGATTCAAATAAAATCATTTACCTTTGAAGAACTTCAGATGTTTTCAATTCGGAGACTCTCAGTTAGATAGCAAATGTTCCGTTTTTACAAATAATATTATTTGTGTTGACAAATCGGTCCGTTTTCTGCGTCACGCTTAGCTACGAAAAAAACCTGTATCCAGGATTGTGTAAATCTATCCACAAGCTCATTAGCATACCACAACATTAACTATTCATGAAAATCGCAAATTAAATTAAATTAATCTATTTGCTCTCAAGCTTAGCCTTTTGTTAACAACACTGTCATCTCAGATTTTCAAAATATGCTTTTGAACCATAGCTAAACAAGCATTTGTGTAACAGTATTGATAGCCTAGCATAGGATTTATGCCTGGCTTTCAGCATGCAACATTTTCACAAAAAACAGAAAAGGATTCAAATAAAATCATTTACCTTGGAAGAACTTCAGATGTTTTCAATGAGGAGACTCTCAGTTAGATAGCAAATGTTCCGTTTTTACAAAAAATATTATTTGTGTTGACAAATCGGTCCGTTTTCTTCATCATTCTTCATCACGTTTGGGTAAGGAAAAAAATGAAAATTAAGTCATTAAAACGCGAACTTTTTTCCAAATTAACTCCATAATATCGACAGAAACATGGCAAACCGATGTTTAGAATCAATCCTCAAGGTGTTTTTCACTTATCTATCGACGATAAAATCCTTTGTGGCAGTTGACTTTCTCTTCTGAAGAAATGGAACGCGCATGGACCTACAGATTACGCAATAATTTCGACACAGGACACCGGGGCGTGACACCAGGTAAATGTAGTCTCTTATGGTCAATCTTCCAATGATATGCCTACAAACACGTCACAATGCTGCAGACAGCTTGGAGAAACGACAGCCATATAAGGAGACATTGGAACACAGCGCCTTCAGAATCTGGGGCATTTCCTGTATGAAACTTCATCTTGGTTTCGCCTGTCGCATTAGTTCTGGGGCACTCACAGATAATATCTTTGCAGGTTTGGAAACGTCAGAGTTTTGTCTTTCCAAGGCTGTCAATTCCATGCATAGTCGAGCATCTTTTCGTGACAAAATATTGCGCTTAAAACGGGCACGTCTTTTTATCCAATAATGACATAGCGCCCCCATAGGTTGAAGAGGTTATGGGTTGAGACCGAGTCTGCGTCTCTCACAGGAGTAGGCAGACCATTCCATAAAAATGGAGCTCTATAGGAAAAGGCCCTGCCTCCAGCTGTTTGCTTAGAAATTCTAGGGACAAATAGGAGGCCTGCGTATTGTGACCGTAGCGTACATGTAGGTATGTACGGCAGGACCAAATCGGAAAGATAGGTAGGAGCAAGCCCGTGTAATGCTTTGTAGATTAGCAGTAAAACCTTGAAATCAGCCCATGCCTTGACAGGAAGCCAGTGTAGGGAGGCTAGCACTGGAGTAATATGATCACATTTTTGGGTTCTAGTCAGGATTCTAGCAGCCGTATTTAACACTGACTGAAGTATATTTAGTGCTTTATCCGGGTAGTGTGGGAGCAAGCTGTACATAAAGGGACAAACATAATACTGTACCACAAGAGGAAGATACAGAGTGCATTTGCCATTCTGGTAAAATGCATTGTCTATTGTATAGGACAGGAAACCAAAGTAAGGCCATGAGAGCATAGGACAACTGGACATCAAGGTCAGAGGGACATACAAAGGAGGGGGTCAGCCAAATGACCAACGGATGGACTATAGACCCAGGGCATATAATTTTAGGACATGAAGAGAAGGGACACATCGTCTACTAGTGCTAATAAGGACAGACATACCAAAGAACACACCAAGCTAAAACATAAGGGGCCCATAGGATAAGATGGGCATGTATTATTTTTGGGACATGAAGAGGTCCTGTCACCATTATAACTTTACTGAAAGCAGATATGGGTGTTATTGGGCGTGAACAAGCAGGATGCACAGATTGGGATATGATGGTGGCAGATGGACTGAGTGAAGTAACTTCATTTGCATGTGGGATGGACTCATATGTTGTATGTGTATAAAAACAGAGCCAGTGCTCTGGAAAAGGGTGTGTTCCGCGGACCATCTAGGCTTCTGATATGTTTGTATTACAAGCCTATATTGAATTCACAAGTTCTTGTAAGTGTTATATTTTGTAACGATCCTCCACGACAGTAGCCGGAAAGTAGAGCATTCCAGTAGTCTAACCTAGAAGTAACAAAAGCATGGATACATTTTTCTGCATCATTTTTGGTCAGAAAGTTTCTGATTTTTGCAATGTTACGTAGATGGAAAAAAGCTGTCCTTGAAACAGTCTTGATATGTTCGTCAAAAGAGAGATCAGGGTCCAGAGTATTGCTGAGGTCCTTCACAGTTTTATTTGAGACGACTGTACAATCATTAAGAGTAATTGTCAGATTCAACAGAAGATCTCATTGTTTTTTGGGACCTAGAACAAGCATCTCTGTTTTGTCCGAGTTTAAAAGTAGAAAGTTTACAGCCATCCACTTCCTTATGTCTCGCAAGGGCGATTTTGGTGCTTCACCATGTTTCATTGAAATGTACAGCTGTGTGTCATCCGCATAGCTGTGTGTCATCCGCATAGCAGTGAAAGTTAACATTATGTTTTCGAAATGACATCCCCAAGAGGTAAAATATATAATGAAAACAATAGTGGTCCTAAAACGGAACCTTGAGGAACACCGACATTTACAGTTGATTTGTCAGACGACAAACCATTCACAGAGACAAACTGATATCTTTCCGACAGATAAGATCAAAACCAGGCCAGACCTTGTCCGTGTAGACCATTTTGGGTTTCCAATCTCTCCAAAAGAATGTGGTGATCGATGGTATCAAAAGCAGCACTTAGGTCTAGGAGCACGAGGACAGATGCAGAGCCTCGGTCTGATGCCATTAAAAGGTAATTTACCACCTTCACAAGTGCAATCTCAGTGCTATGATGGGGTCTAAAATCAGACTGAAGCATTTCGTATACATTGTTTGTCTTCATGAAGGCATTGAGTTGCTGCGCAACAGCCTTTTCTAAGAATTTTGAGAGGAATGGAAGATTCGATATAGGCCGATTGTTTTTTATATTTTCTGGGTCAAGGTTTGGCTTTTCAAGAGAGGCTTTACTACTGCCACTTTTAGTGAGTTTGGTACACATCCAGTGGATAGAGAGCTGTTTATTATGTTTAACATAGGAGGGCCAAGCACAGGAAGTAGCTCTTTCAGTAGTTTCGTTGGAATAGGGTCCAGTATGCAGCTTGAAGGTTTAGAGGCCATGATTATTTTCATCATTGTGTCAAGGGATATAGTACTAAAACATTTGAGTGTCTCTCTTGATCCTAGATTCTGGCAGAGTTGTGCAGATGCAGGACAACTGAGCTTTGAAGGAATACGCAGATTTAAAGAGGAGTACGTAATTTGTTTCTAGTAATCATGATCTTATCCTCAAAGAAGTTCATGAATTTATTACTGCTGAAGTGAAAGCCATCCTCACTTGGGGAATGCTGCTTTTTAGTTAGCTTTGCGACAGTATCAAAAATAAATTTCGGATTGTTCTTATTTTCCTCAATTAAGTTGGAAAAATAGGATGATCGAGCAGCAGTAAGGGCTCTTCGATACTGCACGGTACTGTCTTTCCAAGCTAGTCGGAAGACTTCCAGTTTGGTGTGGCGCAATTTCCGTTCCAATTTTCTGGAAGCTTGCTTCAGAGCTCGGGTATTTTCTGTATACCAGGGAGCCAGTTTCTTATGACAAATGCTTTTAGTTTTTAGGGGTGCAACTGCATCTAGGGTATTGCGCAAGGTTAAATTGAGTTCCTCAGTTAGGTAGTTAACTGATTTTTGTCCTCTGACATCCTTGGGTAGGCAGAGGGAGTCTGGAAGGGCATCAAGGAATCTTTGTGTTGTCTGTGAATTTATAGCATGACTTTTGATGCTCCTTGGTTGGGGTCTGAGCAGATTATTTGTTTCAATTGCAAACTTAATAAAATGGTGGTCCGATAGTCCAGGATTATGAGGAAAAACATTAAGATCCACAACATTTATTCCATGGGACAAAACTAGGTCCAGAGTATGACTGTGACAGTGAGTAGGTCCAGAGACATGTTGGACAAAACCCACCGAGTCGATGGTGGCTCCGAAAGCCTTTTGGAGTGGGTCTGTGGACTTTTCCATGTGAATATTAAAGTCACCAAAAATTTGAATATTATCTGCTATGACAACAATGTCCGATAGGAATTCAGGGAACTCAATGAGGAACGCTGTATATGGCCCAGGAGGCCTGTAAACAGTAGCTATAAAAAATGATTGAGTAGGCTGCATAGATTTCATGACTTGAAGCTCAAAAGACGAAAACGTCCTTTTTTTTGGTAAATTGAAATTTGCTATCTTAAATCTTAGCAACACCTCCGCCTTTGCGGGATGCACTGGGGATATGGTCACTAGTTTAACCAGGAGGTGAGGTCTCATTTAACACAGTAAATTCATCAGGCTTAAGCCATGTTTCAGTCAGGCCAATCACATCAAGATTATGATCAGCGATTAGTTCATTGACTATAATTTCCTTTGAAGTAAGGGATCTAACATTAAGTAGCCCTATTTTGAGATGTGAGGTATCACGATCTCTTTCAATAAGGAATGGAGGAGGTCTTTATCCTAGTGAGATTGTTAAGGCGAACACCGCCATGTTTAGTTTTGCCCAACCCAGGTCGAGGCACAGACACGGTCTCAATGGGGATAGCTGAGCTGACTACACTGACTGTGCTAGTGGCAGACTCCACTAAGCTGGCAGGCTGGCTAACAGCCTTCTGCCTGGCCTGCACCCTATTTCATTGTGGAGCTAGAGGAGTTAGAGCCCTGTCTATGTTGGTAGATAAGATGAGAGCACCCCTCCAGCTAGGATGAAGTCCGTCATTCCTCAGCAGGCCAGGCTTGGTCCTGTTTGTGGGTGAGTCCCAGAAAGAGGGCCAATTATCTACAAATTCTATCTTTTGGGAGGGGCAGAAAACCGTTTTCAACTAAAGTAGAGCAGGGAGTTTAAGGATGGTAGGTCCTACGAAAGTTAAGTATTCATCCGTTTTTGCTCAGCTGCCCATAGCCCTGTTCACTCAGCCTCGGAGCAGGAGTGGAGGGTGGAGTCGGCCATGAGGTAAGGGGACATTGAGTCATAGAATGCGGAAAGGGAGAGTAGGGTCGAAGAGGCAGAATCAAGAAAGAGAGAGAGAGGCAGATTCAAGAAAGAAAGAGAGGCAGAATAGAGAGAGAGAGCGAGAGAGAGAGAATTGTGATGGCGCATGACCATCTGTGTGTGGCTAGCTTTGAAGGAGAGGGAGACCAAAAAGGAAACAAAGTAGCGATCAGACACCTGGAGAGGGTTGGGGTGAGATTAATAGGCAAACAGCCTCTAGTAAAGATGAGGTCAAGCGTATTACCTGCCTTGTGAGTGGGAGGGGACTGGGAAAGGGTGAGGTCAAAAAAGGAGGGGAAAGAAAGAGTTGTCAAGAAATCAAAGGCAGACGTTGGGAGGTTGTAGTCACCAAGTAAGAAGAGCAGTGAGCCATCGTCAGGAAATTAGCTTATCATGGTGTCAAGCTTATGAAGGAACTCTAAGGGAACCTGGTGGGCAATAGATGACAACAATGTTAAGCCTGAGAGGACAAGTGACAGTAACAGCATGGAATTCAAATGAGGAGATGGACAGGTGGGATGGACAGGTGAGAAATGAGTAGGCCTGTGCCAACACCGTGACGACCAGATGCTCTCGGATTATGAGAGAACACGTAGTCAGATGAAGAGAGAGCAGCTGGAATAGTAGTGTTCTCTGGGGTGATTCATGTCTCCATCAGAACTCTGGGTTCTTGACTTTAGATTGGCAGTTTCAAACGCTGCCAGAGACCAGGAATTCCACATGGGTTGTGTGCGCAGGGCCCACTAATTTAGAAAGGTTGCAGCCAAGGGGTGGGGTGTGTCTGTAAAGCTTACAGGGAGAGGAGCAAACAGTTATAGAAAAAAACACATACAGTAGCTGCCAACAATACAAAAAAGCTAAATGAGATTATCTGAAAATAACTAGGTAAGATAGTCACATGAGAGAGTGGTGTCGAGCCTTCCTCTCATAACACCACAGAACAACTCGGCAGAAGCGTCTGAGTTTTGTGACGAGAACATCGCTGACATGACCGCCACTGACACAGCCACTGCTGAGAAACAGGAGAGACTCAAGTACTAACACTAATTGCTAATTGCCTTGTAGAGGTGAAGAGCACACCTCCCAGTACTAATAGTTGATTTCCTAGGAGAGGAGAATCCACTCCTCCTCCAATACAGCTCCTGATTACCAAAAACAACAACAGTCACAAATTGCTCTGCTCCTTAATCCTGGTTGATGTGTCAACAAACATCTGCAAGTTATGAGAAGTCAGCAGTTCACACACCAAGTAGGCTACTGGGAAGACAGGCAGCACTTAAAATAGATATCCCTAGCTAGCAAAAAGATAGTACTAGACAACAACAGTTTAAGACAAAATGTATACTGGAGATATCAGGAGTCCTCTAGTTCAATGGTTCCCAACATGGAGTACTTGGCCTATCCATAGGGGGTACTTGAGATGACTCATGAGACCATAGCCTTACTGGTAAAATGCAAATGAGGGGGTACTTCATTATTGCAATAATGAAGCTGGTCAACGCCACCCATCCATATTTAACCTTTATTTAACTAAGCAAGCCAGTGAAGAACAAATTCCTATTTACAATGACGGCCTACACCGGCCAAACCCAGACGATGCTGGGCCAATTGTGCACCTCCCTATGGGACTCCCAATCATGGCCGGTTGTGATACAGCCTGAATTCAAACCAGGGTGTCTGTCGTGTTGCCTCTAGCACTGAGATGCAGTGCCTTAGACCACTGCGCCACTCGGGAGTCCATCGTTGAGAGCCCAACAAGCAGATTTGGGTTACAGCTCTTTATAGCAAAGTACATCCTCCTGAATGTTCATGACAAACAACAGATGTCTGGAATGGGTCAAAATGTTAGGATTTGTATGTGAGAAAGTGTCACGACTTCTACCGAAGTCGTTGCCTCTCCTTGTTCGGGCTGTGCTCGGCGTTCGACGTCACCGGTTTTGTCTTGTCTTCCCACACACCTGTTTTCTATCCCATTCATTACCTGTTGTGTATTTAACCCTCTGTTTCCCCTCATGTCTTTGTCAGAGATTGATTTGTTGTCAGTGTAGTGTGAGTGTTTGTATAGGTGCGCGTCGGGTCCTCGTACCCATGTTTTGTTTGTTTGTACATTTATTGTTATGGAGCATACTCTTGGAACTTTATTAAAAGACTCCATATTTACACTCCATTTGACTCTCCTGCGCCTGACTTCCCTGCCACCTATTACACCTATGCATGACAGAAAGGAGTATCCCTCAGCCAGATAGCATTTGCTGTGTAGACAGTTCCAATTTTATAGAAACCAGGGTTTGGCCCCTAAGACAAGGCTCCTCCCATCAGCCATTCACACCAGAGACATCTTCTCCCTGGTACCTCATATAATGCACAACACCAACTCATTCTATGGAATGCCGGCTATAGGTTCTATCATCAAGCCGTCATGAATCAATTGCCAGCGCCAAGCCCCAGAAGCCCAACTCAGTCCCACAGACACAGATGAGAGAGTACTAAGAAACCGTATTCCATGCATAAACAGTATTATAACATAATCTTGTAATTTTTCTACCATATGATGCAATAGCTGAAAAAGGTAGGAAATACTGCTCTAGCTTATTTCTATAAATAAGTCTTCTAATTCAGCATTTATCGCACAACGTTAAACTTGATCATATTAATGTCTAATACAAAATTATTTGCATACATTTATCATCTTTCTCCCTACATACTGTACAAATGGGATCCCATTCATGGGGAACTGGATATACAGCCTCCCTGCTGATAGTAGGGAAGCCAGAGTTATGGAGTTATTTTCCCCACACACACACGCACGCACGTGCACGCGCTCCAGAGGTAGCGTGGCTGGAAAGTAATTACATTGACCCTCCCGAGAAGCTTCTTCCACAATCCTCCAGGAAAGCACAAATTACAAAATTTGAGATTCCATTTTGTTGGAATTTAATCAAATCTAATTGCTCTGTAAAATCTAAAAGACAGCCCCATACTAAAAAGGTCAGCCAGAGCAATACAAAGGTTACAGTTGCGTTAAAGTTTACCTATGGATTTTTATTAATTGGCTTCACATCGAACTTGTCCATCAAAAATTGTCCAAGCACTAATATTACTTTGGGCAAAATCTGAACATGAGAAGCATATATGAAACTCATCCCACATGTCAATGGGGAGATTTGCAAGAAAAATTAAAGGTTAGAATAACTAATTGATTTACCATAGCACTTACGAAACAGACCAAACAGTTGTCCAACCAAAGCCTTTATCATGATTAATCTAGTTGGCTGCATCTCAATCTACTTATGTGGCCCTTCTGCATCTGCGGTGGAAGGTAGCAGAGCTACAGAGCTGCTTGTCAGACCAGGAGACATCCCGAAAGCGTTCTTCTCATGAAAGCGTCTGCAGTGTCTGAAACGTTTGGGCTACAAACTAATAAAACCACTCTCACAAACTCCGTTTTGCTCTACGACCCCCACAAGTGTCATGGGACTTGTCTGAAGGTAACCCGGTACTGGTTTAAACAATGAATAAAGGTATGGAAGTAGTTTCGTGTCAACAAAAAAAAGGTTAAAATGTGTCAACAAAGGTAAATATTTCCTGAACTTTCTCTATCTCCTATAAATAGGACAGACCCTTTTTTTGACTGTCTGTTTTGCCATTCATTTGAATGTTATTCAATGCGTTTCTATGGGCTATAGCAGTAAAGGCCAAATTCAGTATTATAACAAATTATTTTTAAATTGACCCAGCCTCCCTGCATATAGTTCCTACATAGGTCCTGAAATTCTAAATCAAATAGCAAATTGATCCATGGTATGGCCATTTTAAAACAATCCCTACCAAAGTCTTATAATTAACTACCAGAGAACGCTGGCCCTGATATTTGTTTTCAAAATGCTCTGAAACCCTGTCAGGTGTGCATTGAAATAGCTCCTTCAGAAAAAAACATTCTGTGGAGTCTGAGACAGAATGCGCCCCTGTCTGATTCTCAGACCTTTAAAGCCACCAACCTTCTCTCTCTCTTTCTGTATTTATTTCTCTCTTTCTCTTTCTCTTTCTCTGGTCTTTCTCTCTCTATCTCTCTCTCCCTCTCTATCTCTCTCTCTCCACTTATCTCTACCCCCACACACACACACACACATATAAGCACACACACAGAGAGAGAAAAAGAGACAGAGAGAGAGAGTGACATACACAGCTGCCTCTCTCTTCTCTTCCCAGTGCCTGTGTCCTCGCTTGGGATTTTATGACACAAATAACAAAACACAGGAACAGATTGGGGCCCTCTGAGTGCTGCACACACTCTGAACACTGGAGCTATGGTAATTGGACAAACGCAGCTCTCCCTTCATTCACAATCACTTTCAGATGCATGCCTTGTCTCTGTTGTTTCAGCTTTGTATGTGGTCATTTTTTGTAAAGCTGTTTAATGTACAGTATTTAGTGTTGTTGGTTGTGTGTAATAGATTAAGTATGTGTAGGTGGAGTGTTTGTGTGTGTGGGGGGTGTGTGTGTGTGTGTGTGTGTGTGTGTGTGTGTGTGTGTGTGTGTGTGTGTGTGTGTGTGTGTGTGTGTGTGTGTGTGTGTGTGTGTGTGTGTGTGTGTGTGTGTGTGTGTGTGTGTGTGTGTGTGTGTGTGATCAGTATGACATAAGGTTGCTTAATTACTGCTCTGTTCCTCGATTCATTTACATGTCGGTTACATATACACTCATATTAAGAGTAAAAATAAAATAGTGCTGGAGCACCATTATAAAATTCAAGGCTACTCCCCCTGACACCCAGAAATAGAGGGTTTAGTTGGGTTCTAGGCTTGACACAGACATAATATGATACAACTGCCACTCTCCCTCTAATAATGACTAACATCTCATCTGCTGTGGGATTTACTGCTGTGTTAGTTTGATGAATTTGCAGGAAACAACTGAAATAAAATGAGCAGAGAGATTGGCAGTAGTTGGTAGTTCTGTCCCCTGACTTTCAGCCAATGAGGAGAATATAAATAAGATTGGTTCACTAATGAATCAGTTTAAACCAAGTTTTCAACCCCCACATTGTGCTAAAAACAGATATAGTTTATTGAAGGAAATGTTGTTCCAGTTGAGAAATGTTTTGAAGAATCAAAGTCTATTAGCTACTTTTTATTTGATATGCTCTTTTTCGATGGGGGTGGGGTGGGGGGTTGAGCGGGCGTCACACACCGTTGATGTTCCCTTGAGCAAGGAAACTTAACCCCCTAAACTGCTCATTGGGCGCTGCACTGCAGCTACCCTCTGCTCCAGCCTCTCCAACCTAATGGGTGTTTCTGTGTGTGTATGTGTGTGCATAAATAGATGTTCATGAGCAGTTATTAGCTATATTAGCTCAATTAACTCTATTAACTCTATAAACTCTATCAACTCTGTTAGCTCAATTAGCTCTATAAACTATATTAGCTCTATAAACAATATTAGCTATATTAACTCTATAAACTCGGTTAGCTCTATTAGCTCTATAAACTCTATTAGTGCTATTAGCTCTATAAAATATATTTTCTCTATTAAGCTCTATTAGCTCTATTAAGCCAGGTTAGCTCTATTAGCTCTATTAGTTATATTAGCCATATTAATCTGTGTTAGCTCTATTAGCTGTATTACTTATATTACCTATAGTAGCTATATTAATCTTTGTCAGCTCTATTAGCTCTATTAGTTATATTATCTCTATTAGTTATATTAGTTATATTAGCTCTATTAACTCTATTAGCTCTATTAGCTATGTTAGCTCTATTAGCTCTATTAAGCTCTGTTAGCTCTATTGGTTATATTAGCTCTATTAGCTATATTAGTTATATTAGCTCTATTGCCTCTAATAAGCTATTTTAGCTCTATTGGTTATATTAGCTATATTAGTTATATTAGCTCTATTAGCTATGTTATCTATGTTAGCTATATTAGTTATATTGGCTCTGTTAGCTCTATTAGCTATGTTAGCTATATTCGCTCTATTAAGCTCTGTTAGCTCTATTGGTTATATTAGCTCTATTAGATATATTCGTTATATTAGCTCTATTAGCTCTAATAAGCTATGTTAGCTCTATTGGTTATATTAGCTATATTAGTTATATTAGCTCTATTAGCTATATTAGTTATATTAGCTCTATTAGCTCTATTGACTATTTGAGTTATGTTAGCTCTATTAGCTCTTATGGTGTTTGGACCTGGATTTGGTCTGGAGAAGTCTGCATGCCAGTGCTAGACTATGTGGGCGTTGCGTAAGATAAGGTGCATGGTCTGATACAGCACTGTGTCTCATTAGACTCCAATGGGGAGAGATGTCTGCTGACAGGACAGGAGTCCTGAGGGAGGGGGGGGTGTGCATGGAAACACTTGAGTAAAAGTAAAGATACCTTAATCGAAAACAGTTTGCTTGTTTTAAATATACTTTATTATCAAAAGAAAATGCAATTGCTATAATATACTTAAGTATCAAAAGTAAAAATGTAAATCATTTATGATTCCTTGTATTAAGCAAACCAGAGGGCTTCATTTTCTTATATATTTTTATTTATTTATGGATAGCCAGGGGCACACTGCAACACCCAGACAAAATTTACAATTGAAGCATGTTTGCATCTTGAGTCTGCCAGATCAGAGGCAGTAGAGATGACCAGGGTTGTTCTCTTGATGAGTGCGTGAATTGGACCATTTTCCTATTCAAAATGTAAGGAGTACTTTTGGGTGTCAGGGAAAATGTATGGAGTAAAAGTAAACATTGTCTAAAATATAAATAGTAAAGTACAGATACCTTAAAAAACTACTTAAGTACTTTACACCACTGTGAGTGTTGTCTCTCCGTTATGTATGTGGCCAGTGTAGCTGAGGCCTTCCGTCCTAAATGCTCTCCTGCAGCCCCTTTCTCTGTGCATTAAGATCAACCTCACAAATCACCTCTGGGCTGGCGATGCAGAGGTTTGCCAGGCCTGTGTGTCTACTCTAGAGCACGAGAAAGTGGAGGGGGTAAATAATGAGAGGAAGAAGAGAGAGGTTAAAGGAGGAGAGAAAGCATGGGTTTTGTTTTTATCTATGTAAATAGCCTATTGCATGTCATTATCTAACAGCCCATCATTAATTGTACATTCTTAAAATAACACAAGTGTGTAAAGTACACGGAATCTGATTACATTGTGCCATGTACATTCAGAGAGAAGAAGTGCAAGCTCCTGAACATAACCCAAATTGAATGCAAGATAACTATAAAGCTTCACCATGTTACCCTCCTCTTCCTCCTCTTCTCCACTCCCTTCCTTCTCTTGTCCCTTCCCTCTTCCTCCTCTTCCTCTCTTACCTACTCATCTCCCTCCCTTTCCTCCTTTTTCCTCTCTCCTCCTCTCTCTCTCTTTTCCCTAATCACCTCCCACCCTTCCCTCCTCTTTCCTCACTTCCTCATCTCACTCAGTTCCCTACTCATCTCCCCCTTCCTCCTTTTTCCTCTCTCCTCCTCTTCCTCTCTTCCAAACCATTTGATTCACAATAGTTCTCCTGGTGACCTGCTGATCAGGTTTAGAAAGGCCATAGCAGAATGGTCCATATACATGGGGCTGCGTGTGGTGAGCAACAAACATTGCTGATTTTAGTCCTGATTGCCAATCAGATATCCTTTGTGTCCTTTGGTTAACAGAATCTCAGTTCAGGGTGCTTGGTTCTTCTAACCTCCCCCTGTTTTCATAGACTGTTCCGCAGTCTACAGGGGATGTATGTAACCCACTAAAAAACTATATATATATATATATATATATATATATATACATGAGTATGTTTTTTATTTTTATTAGTCCACTCTACGGTCACAAAAATGTTTGCACTATGATGTGGCATGTTACACTTTGCTTGTTGAAAATGCTATATCTTTAAAACTTGGACATTTGGACTGTATCAACAGTGGACTAATTACATTTTTGGGGGTGATTATTCCTTTAAACAAAAGGAAACTTCGGCTGCTGTTAAGCAGCCCTTTGTATTCGATCATAAGGGCTTCATGTACTTTATTTTACCATATGCTAGTGTCTCTGGTTGTCTTCCCTTTTATTGAGACACTCTGGGACAAGAGTGACAAGAAGAAACTTTGACTAGGAATACTCCGTGACTGTGTGAATACAGGCCCTGGTCTTTGACTAGGAATACTCCGTGACTGTGTGAATACAGGCCCTGGTCTTTGACTAGGAATACTCCGTGACTGTGTGAATACAGGCCCTAGTCTTTGACTAGGAATACTCCGTGACTGTGTGAATACAGGCCCTAGTCTTTGACTAGGAATACTCCGTGACTGTGTGAATACAGGCCCTGGTCTTTGACTAGGAATACTCTGTGACTGTGTGAATACAGGCCCTGGTCTTTGACTAGGAATACTCCGTGACTGTGTGAATACAGGCCCTAGTCTTTGACTAGGAATACTCCGTGACTGTGTGAATACAGGCCCTGGTCTTTGACTAGGAATACTCTGTGACTGTGTGAATACAGGCCCTGGTCTTTGACTAGGTATTGGACAGGAATACTCTGTGACTCTGTGAATATAGGCCCTGGTCTTTGACTAGGTACAGGACAGGAATACTCCGTGACTGTGTGAATACAGGCCTTGGTCTTTGACTAGGTACAGGACAGGAAACCTCTGTGACTGTGTGAATACAGGCCTTGGTCTTTGACTAGGTACAGGACAGGAATACGCTGTGACTGTGTGAATACTGTGTGAATACAGGCTCTGGTGCAAGAGGCTGAGCAGATGCTCAAAGTTGGAGCTGGGTTCACACCATTGACTCTGTTAATGTTAATGTACTCACTGTAATGTAAGTCTCTTTGGATAAAAAAAAAACTATTTTACTAGTATTAACATAGTATTATAATAACAGTAAGGGGTGGCAGGTAGCCTAGTGGTTAATAGTGTTGGGCCAGTAACTGGAAGGTTGCTGGTTTGAATCCCTAAGATGACTAGGCGAAGAACCTGTTGATGTCCCCTTGAGCAAGGCACTGGAAAGTAGAATAAAAAGCCTAATTTACTGTTAAAAAAAATTACAATATATATTTCCTCAAACCATCCCTCTCTGATCACGACACACGTACAAAACACCATGAAATCAAATCAGCGTGTTCTTAGTGGACTCCTCCTGTGCGTGGAGGCCTCCTCCTGTGCGTTGAGGACTCCTCCTGTGCGTTGAGGTCTCTTCCTGTGCGTTGAGGTCTCTTCCTGTGCGTTGAGGACTCCTCCTGTGCATTGAGGCCTCCTCCTGTGCGTTGAGGCCTCCTCCTGTGCGTTGAGGCCTCCTACTGTGCGTTGAGGTCTCTTCCTGTGCGTTGAGGACTCCTCCTGTGCATTGAGGCCTCCTCCTGTGCGTTAAGGCCTCGTCCTGTGCGTTGAGGTCTCTTCCTGTGCGTTGAGGTCTCTTCCTGTGAGTTGAGGTCTCCTCCTGTGCGTTGGGGTCTCTTCCTGTGCGTTGTGGACTCCTTCTGTGTGTTAAGGCCTCCTCCTGTGCGTTGAGGTCTCTTCCTGTGCTTTGCCCTAGGCACCAAGGCTGGATTTGACAGGGAGGTCCTGAGTTTATGCAGCGTGGCATTGGGGTTGGCACACACCATTACACACAGGCCCCGAGTCCCTGCACGCAGGAGCATCACACACACACAAACACACACATAGACACCCACGGACATATTACACAGAGAAACACAAACACACGTATGAAGAGGCGCATAAACACAGACACACATACTGATAGCTTCCTGCATGGCCAGTGCAGCCAATGAGTTAGCTGGTTGTCCCCCTTTCCTTTCCGAACCTCATTGAGTCCGGAGGTTGGAGGCTCTCCATCAATTAAATATCTATGGGAATAGTTCAGACCTCACTGGGTCCAATCTCTGAAAGCATAACAGCAACAGATGGTGGAAGTGCCCCTGAATGCTCTCTCTCTAGCGTTCTCTCTCTCTCTGTCTCTTCTCTCTCTTTTCCTGCTGTAACAAACTGTCTCAAATTAAGATCCTACATCTGTAGTAAAGAGATATGGAAGCAAGATACATTTTCTGTTTTCAATGCAGTATTTCCTGACAGTATGACACACTCATGAGTCCTGTGCAGTGGCAGCCGCTGATTGGCTGAATACCCGTGGTGGTGGTGGTGGTGTCACAAAGCATTATCTAACTGGCGATAGCTAACATAATGTCACAAAGCATTATCTAACTGGCGATAGCTAACATAATGTTACAAAGCATTATCTAACTGGCGATAGCTAACATAATGTCACAAAGCATTATCTAACTGGCGATAGCTAACATAATTTCACAAAGCATTATCTAACCGGTGATAGCTAACATTTACATTACATTTACATTTAAGTCATTTAGCAGACGCTCTTATCCAGAGCGACTTACAAATTGGTGCATTCACCTTATGACATCCAGTGGAACAGTCACTTTACAATAGTGCATCTAAATCGTAAAAGGGGGGTGTGAGAAGGATTACTTATCCTATCCTAGGTATTCCTTAAAGAGGTGGGGTTTCAGGTGTCTCCGGAAGGTGGTGATTGACTCCGCTGTCCTGGCGTCGTGAGGGAGTTTGTTCCACCATTGGGGGGCCAGAGCAGCGAACAGTTTTGACTGGGCTGAGCGGGAACTGTACTTCCTCAGTGGTAGGGAGGCGAGCAGGCCAGAGGTGGATGAACGCAGTGCCCTTGTTTGGGTGTAGGGCCTGATCAGAGCCTGGAGGTACTGAGGTGCCGTTCCCCTCACAGCTCCGTAGGCAAGCACCATGGTCTTGTAGCGGATGCGAGCTTCAACTGGAAGCCAGTGGAGAGAGCGGAGGAGCGGGGTGACGTGAGAGAACTTGGGAAGGTTGAACACCAGACGGGCTGCGGCGTTCTGGATGAGTTGTAGGGGTTTAATGGCACAGGCAGGGAGCCCAGCCAACAGCGAGTTGCAGTAGTCCAGACGGGAGATGACAAGTGCCTGGATTAGGACCTGCGCCGCTTCCTGTGTGAGGCAGGGTCGTACTCTGCGGATTTTGTAGAGCATGAACCTACAGGAACGGGCCACCGCCTTGATGTTAGTTGAGAACGACAGGGTGTTGTCCAGGATCACGCCAAGGTTCTTAGCGCTCTGGGAGGAGGACACGGTGGAGTTGTCAACCGTGATGGCGAGATCATGGAACGGGCAGTCCTTCCCCGGGAGGAAGAGCTAACATAACGTCACAAAGCATTATCTAACTGGAGATAGCTAACATAATGTCACAAAGCATTATCTAACTGGCGATAGCTAACATAATGTCACAAAGCATTATCTAACTGGCGATAGCTAACATAATGTCACAAAGCATTATCTAACCGGTGATAGCTAACATAATGTCACAAAGCATTATCTAACTGGCGATAGCTAACATAATGTCACAAAGCATGATGCGCTAGCCTGTTCATTCTAAGAGTTAGTCAGATATTAGTTTAGATAGACTTGAAATTGGCATGGGAGATAACAAGTTAGCAAGCTACTAGCTAGCTATATCTAGCTGCTTATCAAAGGTGAAGGTCAAATATAACTGGTTAATTTGACCAAAAATATTTACCAAAATATTTCTCAATGTTTCTCAAAATTACTGTAACTAATTCATTTGATAATTTTTTGTGATACACGCGGTTTTATGCTGTTTTAGTCCACACAACACGTTGTCCTGTCACCCACAGTAGAACCTGAATAACACCATGAGGGGACACAATAAAATTGGCCAGCCACACCATTTTTGTCCTACCAGATCCGCCATGACAAGGTTCTAGCTAGTATATACCTCTGTCCTTTGACTCTTGTTGGATGTAGATGTTTATCAGGTCCCAGGCTGCCATGACTGTTATGATTATTTACAATTTCCTTTTTGCTTTAGCGCCATCTGTACCTGATAGAGCAGATCTAGTCTCACCATCTGGCGCGAGAGACTCATTGGGAGAGAGACTAGCGCAGACCCAGAAGTTCTGACTGAACACACCTTTGAGCACCCCAGGACAGTCCATTTACTTTCTGCTATTATAATCTATGCTATGAAGTCCTGCGAGTTCATTGGGGTAATTCCCCCTCATAGCAAATAGCTGGCAAAACAATCCAAACAATTTTCGCAAGGCCTACGCCACCGTGGAGGCGGAGCTGCTGCTGCTGGCAGAGTCACTGAGTAGTAAGTAACTGAACTGCTTGTTTTGAACAATATATTTTGGTGACACCTACCTTTTTCTAACCTTATTGTAAACACTTTTATACCTTTTTCAAACCTTATTGTAAACACTATGATACCTTTTTCTAACCTTATTGTAAACACTATTATTCCTTTTTCTAACCTTATTGTAAACACTATTATTCCTTTTTCTAACCTTATTGTAAACACTATTATTCCTTTTTCAAACCTTAATGTAAACACTATTATACCTTTTTCTAACCTTATTGTAAACACTATTATTCCTTTTTCTAACCTTATTGTAAACACTATTATTCCTTTTTCAAACCTTAATGTAAACACTATTATTCCTTTTTCAAACCTTAATGTAAACACTATTATACCTTTTTCTAACCTTATTGTAAACACTATTATACCTTTTTCTAACCTTATTGTAAACACTAGTATACCTTTTTCTAACCTTATTGTAAACACTATTATTCCTTTTTCAAACCTTAATGTAAACACTATTATACCTTTTTCTAACCTTATTGTAAACACTATTATTCCTTTTTCTAACCTTATTGTAAACACTATTATTCATTTTTCAAACCTTAATGTAAACACTATTATACATTTTATACATGTTTATATATTGTTGTACCTTTTATCATAATTATTTTATACCTCTTTTATTCCTTTTTATACTGCTATCTACTGCAGTGATACAGCTTGTTTAAAACGGACGAACGCTGTACATTCTATTGTTCCGTCTGGTTTATTCAGGCTAGCTCTGATGCAGTGCTGTAAATCATCAACCGTTGTTTTCCATCACGATAAACACTCAACACTGACATCAGCTATGTTTAGGTGGTGTTAATTGCTTGACTACAAGATATCATTTAGAAAATTGAGAGGGTACCGCAATTTAGTCATTAGCGTTCCATCACACTAATTATCATGTTGGTCGTATAATCAAGATATTGACCCTGTTCTCTCAATTCAACAGTGGCTTGACAGCAGCTATGGTTTAACAACAAAACCTAGCTGCTGTTGTTATCCAACCCAAAATACTGTTTGTAGTTCCCCATTATATTTCTGTTACTTTGGCTTGCTATTACTTTTTATTACTGTGTTGTTACCATATAGATTCTATTAGTGTATTATAATTCCAAAATATATGATTATTACATTGTAATAATGATAGCTGGCTTATCAAGTCAACCTGATAACACACAGATGTAAAACGTTCTATTCCACAACATATTTCCATGTTTCCTAATTTAAATGTCCAATGCAACTGTTTTATCTCAATATCAAATCATTTCTGGGTAACAATTAAGTACCTTAATGTGACTGTTTTCAATCAAAATGGAAAAAAAGTAAACAAAAATAGATTCTTAGCAAAAAGCAATGTCTCAAGCAAGAATTTTGCTAGGGCTGTCTGGTGATCTGAGTGGGGAGGGGAAAACTGAAAACTAACTGAGTTAGTTGATTAACTAATTTACATCCTGGTGATGTCACCAAGCAGGTCAAAACCCTATCCCACCAAAACAGGCTGAAATATCAGCCGGTCTTTTCAAAAAAGCTCTTAAACTAAAAGGGCATTATCATAATTTTCACTATTTCACAGTATTATTCCAACCTTATAGTGTGGAAATATATATAAGACACAAGCGAATCACGTTTTTGACTGCACTGGACCTTTAAGTCCTTGGTTGGCACCAGAAACATGCTGATACTCTTTCTATTTGGCATAGGCATTCTCCCCACAACTAAGCGCGGATAAGGACAAAGATACAACACGACCATCAGCAAGACAGAGGAGTTGTGCCCTATTTAGCATAATAAGTACTATAAAGATGATTGCACAACATATATATACTTCCTCTCACATGATATTCTCACATGCTATTCTCACTTGCTATTCTCACATGCTATTCTCAGATGCTTTTCTACCATAAGTACTCTGTTTGCATGAGTGTGTCCTACCGTACCTTATGATCTACGGTACATGGTATACAGTAACAGTCCTACCATACCGTGTGATCTACAGTACATGGTATACAGTAACAGTCCTACCGTACCTTATGATCTACGGTACATGGTATACAGTAACAGTCCTACCATACCGTGTGATCTACAGTACATGGTATACAGTAACAGTCCTACCATACCGTGTGATCTACAGTACATGGTATACAGTAACAGTCCTACCGTACCGTGTGATCTACGGTACATGGTATACAGTAACAGTCCTACCATACCGTGTGATCTACAGTACATGGTATACAGTAACAGTCCTACCGTACCGTGTGATCTACGGTACATGGTATACAGTAACAGTCCTACCGTACCGTGTGATCTACAGTACATGGTATACAGTAACAGTCCTACCATACCGTGTGATCTACAGTACATGGTATACAGTAACAGTCCTACCATACCGTGTGATCTACAGTACATGGTATACAATAACAGTCCTACCATACCGTGTGATCTACAGTACATGGTATACAGTAACAGTCCTACCATACCGTATGATCTACGGTACATGGTATACAGTAACAGTCCTACCATACCTTATGATCTACAGTACATGGTATACAGTAACAGTCCTACCATACCGTGTGATCTACAGTACACGGTATACAGTAACAGTCCTACCGTACCGTGTGATCTACGGTACATGGTATACAGTAACAGTCCTACCATACCGTATGATCTACAGTACATGGTATACAGTGAAAGCTGGAGCTCCATTCACTGATTCCACTGATACAGTGAAAATACACATGTATACAGAGTGATGGTTTATTCATGTAACACACACACACACGTCTGCTCTGGGGCAATCTGTTGGAGACAATGTCATGTTGAATTGCAGAGAGATGACACATGCATTCCCTTGGCAGATGGAGACTGCAACAGGCAATCTGGCCAAGACAGTATATTCACATATTGTAGAGCAGGTATTCCCAAACTGGGGTACGCTACCATATGGGGTATGCTCGGGTACCGCAATGCCGTCGGGTGTACGCCAAGTTAAAATGTGATTCACATGTTAAAACATTTTTTTAAATCACAATTTAAAAAATGTACATTTACAAACAGTCCATTTATATTTTCCAAAGGGGCTATACATTTGGGTGAGGTTTTTTTCTCGCCTGAGTAGCCTTGATTCACTGCCAAAATAAAATTAGTCCATGTAGTGTTCAGCGAAAGAACAACACAATGTCAAATACAGGTAGCCTAGTCAAGTAATTAACATCCAATCACATTAACCGTTAAGGCCTGCGTCCATAGAGACACATACCAGCTCTACTGGTAGTACTGCTACTACCAGCAGTACTACACCTGCACCTGTTGACTACACAAGTTGTTCTGCTTCCATGAGCACCTCCAATGCGAGCATCAGTAATTCTAAATTTGTTGTTAGCCCAGCTAGCATGGACACTGACAGTTGTGAATCTGATGCAGCTGAAGAGCTACTGCCCCCTTACCCGGGAAAGCACCAAACTACAGACAGGGACGTTGGACCATCAAAGAGGCACAAATAGAACTGTATTGATTTGGTGTTCACTTACGGTGCCTTGCAAAAGCATTCACATCCCTTGGCATTTTTTCTATTTTGTTGCATTTCAACCTGTAATTTAAATAGATTTTTATTTGGATTTCATGTCATGGACATACACAAAATAGTCCAAATTGGTGAAATGAAATGAAAAAAGGGAAAGTGGAACGTGCATATGTATTTACCCCCTTTGCTATGAAGACCCTAAATAAGATCTGATGCAACCAATTACCTTCAGATGTCACATAATTAGTTCAATAAAGTCCACCTGTGTGCAATTTAAGTGTCACATGATCTGTCACATGATCTCAGTATATATACACGTGCTCTGAAAGGCCCAGAGTCTGCAACACCACTAAGCAAGGGGCACAACCAAGCAAGCGGCACTATGAAGACCAAGGAGGCCTCCAAACAGGTCAGGGAAAAAGTGTGGAGAAGTACAGATCAGGGTTGGGTTATAAAAAAATATCAGATACATCCCACAGAGCACCATTAAATCCATTATTTAAAAAATTATAATATGGCATCACAGCAAACCTGCCAAGAGAGGGCCGCCCACCAAAACTCACTGAACAGGCTAGGAGGGCATTAATCAGAGAGGCAACACAGAGACCAAAGATAACCCTGAAGAAGCTGCCAAGGTCCACAGCGGAGGTTGGAGTATTTATCCATAGGACCACTTTAAGCCATACACTCCACAGAGCTGAGCTTTACGGAAGAGTGGACAGAAAATAAGCCATTGCTTATTAAAGAAAAAATTAAGCAAATACATTTGGTGTTCGCCAAAATGCACGTGGGTGACTCCCCAAACATATGGGACATACTCTGGTTTGATGAGACTAAAATTGAGATTTCTGGCTATCAAGGAAAATGATATTGTCACGCCATTGTCTCTCTATGGTGTAGTAGGTCAGGGCGTGACTAGGGGGTATTCTAGTTTATTATTTCTATGTTGTGTTCTAGTTTAATTTTTCTATGTTGGTGTGTTGTATGATTACAAATTAGAGGCAGCTGGTAATCCTTGACTCTTATTGGGGATCATATTTAAGTAGCTATTTTTCACACCTGTGTTTGTGAGATATTATTTTGTGTTTGTGCATGTGCACCACGTAGTCACGTGTCGTTGTTTGTTTATTGTTTTGTTTTGCCTAAGTTTCACTTTATAATAAAGATGTGGAACTCTATGTACGCTGCGCCTTGGTCCAGTTCTTATGACAACTGTGACAGTTATGTCTGGCGCAAACCCAACACCTCTCATCATCCCGAGAATACCATCCCCACAGTGAAGCATGATGGTGGCAGCATCGTGCTGTGGGGATGTTTTTCATCGGTAAGGACTGGGAAACTGGTCAGAATTTAAGGAATGATGGATGGCACTAAATACAGGGATATTATTGAGGGAAACCTGTTTCAGTCTTCCAGAGATTTGAGACTGGGACGAAGGTGCACGTTCCAACAGGTCAATGACCCTAAGCATATTGCTAAGGGAAAACATTTAAATGTTTTTGGAATGGCCTAGTCAAAGCCCAGACCTCAAACCAAATGAGAATCTGTGGTATGACTGAGAGATTGCTGTAAACCAATGGACCCCATCTGCCTTGAAGATTTGTCAAAAATCCCAGTGGCTAGATGTGCCACGCTTATAGGGGCATACTCAAAGAGCCTTGCAGCTGTAATTGCTGAAAAAAAGTGGCTCTACAAAGTATTGACTTTGTGGGGGGATAGTTATGCACACTCAAGTTTTCTGTTTTTTTGTCTCATTTCTAGCTTCACAATAAAAATATATTTTGCATCTTCAAAGTAGTATGTTGTGTAAATCAAATGATACAAACCCCCAACAAATCAATTTTAATTCCAGGTTGTAAGGCAACAAAATAGGGAAAATGCCAAGGGGGGTGAATACTTTCACAAGCCACTCTTTATTGGGAGTAGTGCCTTTCACAGTGTGTTATATGTGCAAAAGTACTATCTCACAACTTGATGAAACATTCACTCTTGCACAGACATTTAGAAACAAAGCATGCCAATTTGAAAAATAAGCCATGGCAGGTTTTGAGCGAGAATTAAAACAACTTTTGGGTAGTAAGACATGAATAAAAACAAAAGATACCATGAATAAGAAGAGGCTAGAAGCGTCTTATATGGTGAACAACCGAGTGGCTAGGACAGGAAAGTCCCATACTATTGTGGAGGACTTAATTCTTCCTACTGCCATGATTATGTTTGGGACAATACTAGTGTGTGTGTGTGTGTGTGTGTGTGTGTGTGTGTGTGTGTGTGTGTGTGTGTGTGTGTGTGTGTGTGTGTGTGTGTGTGTGTGTGTGTGTGTGTGTGTGTGTGTGTGTGTGTGTGTGTGTGTGTGTAAGTAAAGAAATAAAACAGAGGTTAAAAGACTTGAAAAAATAGTAGAAAGGCTATATACAGACACCGGTCAGTCAGGCTTAATGAGGTAGTATGTACATGTAGGTATCGTTAAAGTGACTATGCATATACAGTACAGTATAATGAACAGAGAGTAGCAGCAGCGTAAAAGAGGGGTTGGGGGGGAACACAATGCAAATAGTCCGGGTAACCATTTGGTTACCTGTTCAGGAGTCTTATGGCTTGGCGATAAAAACTGTTGAGAAGCTTTTTTGTTCGAGACTTGGCACTTCACTGGGGTGGCTGGGGTCTTTGACCATTTTTAGGGCCTTCCTCTGAGACCGCCTGGTGTAGAGGTCCTGGATGGCAGGCAGCTTTGCCCCAGTGATGTACTGGGCCGTACGCACTACCCGCTGAAGTGCCTTGCGGTCAGAGGCCGAGCAGTTGCCGTACCAGGCAGTGATGCAACCGGTCAGGATGCTCTCGATGTTGCAGCTGTAGAACATTTTGAGGATCTCAGGAACTATGCCAAATCTTGTTAGTTTCCTGAGGGGGAATAGGCTTTGTCATGCCCTCTTCTCGACTGTCTTGGTGTGTTTGGACCAAACTAGTTTGTTGTTGATGTGGACACCAAGGAATTTGAAGATCTCAACCTGCTCCACTACAGCCCCGTCGATGAGAATGGGGACGTGCTCGGTGCTCCTTTTCCTGTAGTCCACAATCATCTCTTTAGTCTTGGTTACGTTGAGGGATAGGTTGTTATTCTGGCACCACCTGGCCAGGGCTCTGACCTCCTCCCTATAGGCTGAATCGTTGTTGTCGGTGATCAGCACTACCATTGTTGTGTCGTCAGCAAACTTAATGATGGTGTTGGAGTCGTGCCTGGCCATGCAGTCGTGGGTGAACAGGGAGTACAGGAGGGGACTGAGCACGCACCCCAGGGGAGCTCCAGTGATGAGGATCAGCGTGGCAGATGTGTTGCTACCTACGCTCACCACCTGGGGGCGGCCTGTCAGGAAGTCCAGGATCCAGTTGCAGAGGGAGGTGTTTAGTCCCAGGTTCCTAAGACTGTTGACATCTGGTGGAAGCCTTAGGAAGTGACCCCACAGACACTGTATATTGGATAGGAAAAGACTTGAAAAGCTACAAATCTCAGATTTCCCACTTCCTGGTTGGATTTCTTCTCAGGTTTTTGCCTGCATATGAGGTCCATTACGTGTTATGGCGCCGAAGGAGATAGCCAATATTATGTGTTTTTTTCTGCGATATTTGTAAATTATTATTATTATTATTTTTCTCTCCAATTTCGTGATATCCAATTGTTAGTAGTTACTGACTTGTTTCATCTCTACATCTCCCATACGGACTCGGGAGAGACGAAGGTCGAAAGCCATGCGTCCTCCGAAACACAACCCAACCAAGCCGCACTGATTCTTTAACACAGCGCGCATCCAACCCGGAAGCCAGCCTCACCAATGTGTCGGAGGAAACACCGTGCACCTGGCGACCTTGGTTAGTGGGCACTGCGCCCGGCCTGCCGCAGGAGTCGCTGGTGCGCGATGAGACAAGGATATCCCTAGCGGCCAAACCCTCCCTAACCGACGCTAGGCCAATTGTGCATCGCCTCATGGACCTCGGCTGCGACAGAGCCTGGGCTCGAACCCAGAGTCTCTGGTGGCACAGCTAGCACTGTGATGCAGCGCCTTAGACCCCTGCGCCAACCGGGAGGCCATTTGTAAATTATTTTGTACATAATGTTTCTGCAACCGTATCTTATGGAAGAAAAGAGCTTCTGGATATCAGGACAGCGATCACACACCTCGGATTAGACAAAGATTTCTTCAACAACAACAACAGCAAGCAGGACTCACACCATATTCTCCAAACACCAAAGCACTGAGCTAAAGGGTAGAGCTGCCGCTTTCAAGGGGGACTCTAACCCGGAAGCTTACAAGAAATCCCTCTATGCCCTGCGACGAACCATCAAACAGGCAAAGCGTCAATACAGGGCTAAGATTGAATCATACTACACCGGCTCTGATGCTCGTCGGATGTGGCAGGGCTTGCAAACTATTACAGACTACAAAGGGAAGCACAGCCGCGAGCTGCCCAGTGACACGAGCCTACCAGACGAGCTAAATCACTTCTATGCTCGCTTCGAGGCAAGCAACCTTGTTTCAGGCTTCTAATGTGAAGGGGGATAGAATAAGAGCTGTTTGACTAAGAGGTCTGGCAGAAGGCCATGAGCTCTGTCAGGCATGCACCCGTGAGAGTTTGTTGCATTCCTTTTAATTTCTAAAGACAAAGGAATTGTCCGGTTGTAACATTATTGAAGATGTATGATAAAAACATCCTAAAGATTTATTCTATACATCGTTTGACATGTTTCTACGAACTGTAATGGAACTTTTGACTTTTCATCTGCCCTGCGCCTCATGACTTTGGATTTGTGAACTAAACACGCGAACAAAAAGGAGGTATTTGGACATAAATTATGGACTTTATCGAACAAAACAAACATTTATTGTGGAACTGGGATTCCTGGGAGTGCATTCTGATGAAGATCATCAAAGGTAAGTTAATATTTATCATGCTATTTTTGACATCTGTTGACTCCACAACATGGCGGGTATCTGTATGGCTTGTTTTGGTCTCTGAGAGCTGTACTCAGATTATTGCATGGTGTGCTTTTTCCATAAAGCTTTTTTGAAATCTGACACAGTGGTTGCAGTGACTTCTCTAGGGTAGGGGGCAGCATTCGGAATTTTGGATGAAAAGCATGCCCAAGTTAAACGGCCTGCTACTCGGGCCCGGAAGATATGGTATGCATATAACTGGTATATTTGGATAGAAAACACTCTAACGTTTCTAAAACTGTTAAAATAGTGGCTGTGAGTACAACAGAACTGATTTAGCAGGCGAAAACCTGAGAAAAATCCATTCAGGAAGTTTTTTTGTTTTTTTGGTAGTTTTCTATTCAATGCCATTACATTATCCATTGACTCAATTTGCAGTTCCAATGCCTTCCATTAGATGTCAACAGTCTTTAGAAATCGTTTCAGGCTTGTATTCTTATAAATGAGGGAGTAAGACCAGTCTGAACGAGTGGACCCTACCATGTCGCAGAGCTTTTTCATGCGCATGTGCATTTCTTGTTTACCTTTGATATTGACGACGTTATTGTCCGGTTGAAATATTATAGATAATTTAGGCTAAAAAACAACCTGAGGATTGAATATAAACATTGTTTGACATGTTTCTATGAACTTTACGGATACAATTTGGATTTTTTGTCTGATTGTTTTGACTGCGTTTGAGCCTGTGGATTAACTGAAGAAAACGCGCTAACAAAACAGAGGTTTTTGGATATAAAGAGACTTCCTCGAACAAAAGGAACATTTATTGAGTAAATTAATGTCTTCTAATTGCCACCATATGAAGATCATCAAAGGTAAGGGATTAATTGTATCTCTATTTCTGAGTTTTGTAACGCTTCTGCTTGGCTGGGTACTGTTTGTAATAATTTGTCAACTGGGCTAGGTATGTTCTGGGCTAGGTATGTTCTGGGCTAGGTATGCTGTCGCCGAAAAGCATTTCATAAATATGACACTGGTTGGTTTAACAAGAAGCTAATCTTTAAACCTATGTAAAATATGTTTTGTTTTCTGAATTTTTACAATAAGCATTTTTGTATTTGAATATGGCACTCTGCAATCTCACTGGATGTTGGCCAGATGTACCCTAGAGAGGTTAACCTTTTTGGGATAGGGGGCAGCATTTTCACTTTTGGATGAATAGCGTGCCCAGAGTGAACTGCCTCCTACTCTGTCCCAGATGCTAATATATGCATGTTATTAGTAGTATTGGATAGAAAACACCCTGAAGTTTCTAAAACTGTTTGAATGATGTCTGTCAGTTAACAGAACTCATATGGCAGGCGAAAACCTGAGAAAAATCCAACCAGGAAGTGGCACATCTGCTTGGCCTACCGAATACACATTGAATACACAGCTTGGCCTACCGAATACACATTGAGATATAGATGAGGTTGTACTTCCTAGGACTTCCACTGTCAACCATCTTTAGAAACTGGTTTGAGGATTCTACTATAAAGGAGGGGCTCATGAGACCTCTTTGAGTCAGTGGTCTGGCAGAGTGCCTTGGTCTCATGACGTGTGCTCCCGATAGAGTTACCTCTCGTTTCAGTGCTTGTCTGAAGACAAAGGAATTCTCCGGTTGGAACATTATTGATGTTTTATGTTAAAACATCCTAAAGATTGATTCCATACATCGTTTGACATGTTTCTAAAGGACTGTAACGGAACTTTTCGAGTTTTTGTCTGGACAAAGTGCTTGCGCCTCATGAAGATGGATTACTGGGCTGAACACGCTTCCATAAATGGTGGAACTTTATGGAACAAACTGGGATTCCTGGGAGTGCCTTCTGGTGAATATTTATGGTGTTGATTCCAAAATGGTGGATATTCCTCTGGCTGTTTTGGGTTCTGAGCGCCATACTCAGATGATGCTTTTTCCATTAAAGAAAATTTGAAATCTGACACAGCGGTTGCATTAACGAGAAGTCTATCTTTAATTCTATGAATAACACTTGTATCTTTGTATTTCTGCTAATTTTTCGACTTGGCTATGACCTAACATAATCATATGTTATGCTTTCGATGTAAAGCTTTATTGAAATCGGACACGATGGGTAGATTAACAAGATGTTTATCTTTCATTTGCTGTTTTGGACTTGTTAATGTGTGAAAGTGACATATTTCTAAAAAATATTTTAGAATTTCGCGTGCTGCCTTTTCAGTGGAATGTTATCGAGGGGTTCCGCTGCCCTAAAAAGGTTAAGGAGAAGTTTATCTATAATTCCATGCATAACACTTGTATCTTTTATCAATGTTTACTGTGAGTATTTCTGTAAATTGATGTGGCTCTCTGCAAAATCACCAGATGTTTTGGAAGCAAAACATTACTGAACATAACGAGCCAATGTAAACTGAGATTTTTGGATATAAATATGAACTTTATCGAACTAAACATACATGTATTGTGTAACATGAAGTCCTATGAATGTCATCTGATGAAGATCATCAAAGATTCGTGATTAATCTTATCTCTATTTCTGCTTTTTGTGACTCCTCTTTTTGGCTGAAAAAATGGCTGTGTTTTTCTGTGACTGGATGCTGACCTAACATAATCATATGGTGTGCTTTCGTTGTAAGGCCTTTTTGAAATCGGACACTGTGGTGGGATTAACAACAAGTGTATCTTTAAAATGGTGTATAATACTTGTATGTTTGAGGAATTTTAATTATGAGATTTCTGTTGTTTGAATTCGGCGCCCTGCACTTTCACTGGCTGTTGTCAAGTCGATCCCGTTAACGGGATCTCAGCCATAAGACATGTTAACAAGGACAACACACAGGTCTTTCCATCATTGTATGATTTTATGTGTGCAAATTAACTCAAGCTTTCAGACAATGTCAAATGTAATATAGCAAAGCACCTGAGTGAGTTGGGTGCACAAGTACGCAGGTACTTTATTGAAACGGATGACACAAACAACTGACATTTCAACAAGCAGGTTGTGTGAAAATTTAATTTAATCAGAAGCTACTGCCAGATATCCTACCTTGGAAAATTGCGCTGTTAATAAGACACTGATGCCCTTTGCAACCACGTATCTATATGAGAGTGGATTCTCAGCCCCCACTCACATGAAAACTAAATACAGGCACAGACTGTGTGTGGAAAATTATTTAAGGCTGAGACTCTCTCCAATACAACCCAACGTTGCAGAGTTATGTGCATCCTTTCAAGCACATCCTTCTCATTAACCTGTGGTGAGTTATTCACAATGAACAAATAAAGTTTTATATGTAAGATGGCTAAATAAAGAGCAACATTATTGATTATTATTATATTAATATTTGTGCCCTGGTCCTATAAGACCTCTTACACTCATTCTTATGTATAGTGTGAGTGTGTGTGTGTGTGTGTGTGTGTGTGTGTGTGTGTGTGTGTGTGTGTGTGTGTGTGTGTGTGTGTGTGTGTGTGTGTGTGTGTGTGTGTGTGTGTGTGTGTGTGTGTGTGTGTGTGTGTGTGTGTGTGTGTGGCAGGCTTACAATGATGGCAAAAAAAAACATTTGAGAGTGCACTGACCCTGGTGCTAGAGGGGGTACGCAGCTGGAGGTTGAATGTTCGAAGGGGTACGGGACTGTAAAAGGTTTGGGAACCACTGTTGTAGAGTATTCACACACAGGAACTTTTGCTCCTCTAGAAGCTGAAAGGAATAGGTCCAGTAAGTCATATTCCTGTCATTGACTTTGCCTCGTCTTGGAGCTCCAGAAGGAGAATGGAGAGGAGAGGTATTCATAGGAGGAAGTCCCGTAGATACCGAAGACAACTCAAGACAGTGCCATTCAGTTTATTCCAAATCTCAGAGCTCCAAACTGAGCGAAGGAGGGGTGTCGCTGGCTAAGTAGCAAGAGGACTGGTCCCCAACACAACACATATGACTATAATTACTACAACGGCCAATGCCCCGCACACCGCAGCAATTTCACTGCAGCCTCATGGGTACCCTCAATATGGCCAACAGCCGGCCGGACCGTCACAGAACATTGACTTGAATAGGATACTCCGGTCTAGTGATTCTATTTCTATGACCAAACATGAATCTTGATAGGAGGTTAATCTGTGGGATATCCCTGCTGCTGCCAGTCTGTCTTCTAGCTGTAGAATGCATATCAACCAGCACGACAGGATGGTTCACACACACATCACAGGAGGTTTCTGAGGGGAGCAAGGCACATAATAATGGCTGGAACTGAGCGAATGGAATGGCATCAAACACATGGAAACTATGCTCTCACAGTCTCACACTGCAGAATTAGACATTCATCTACATTCTCCAAACGTTGAATTTCAAAATGTTTTTATAACTCTTAACTTTATTGCAAAGTTAAGGGTTAAGTTTAGTCATTCATTCTGAATGATTAAGGTACTAGAAGCACAAGCATTTCGCTACACTCGCATTAACATCTGCTAACCATGTGTATGTGACAAATAAAATGTGATTTGATTTGATTTGACAGGTTAAGGTTTGGGATAGGGCTAAACATTAAGTTCAGGCACTCATTCTGAATGGTTAAGGTAAGGGTTAAGGTTTGGGACAGGGTTAAACATTACATTTAGGAACTCATTCTGAATGGTTAAGGTAAGGGTTAATGTTTGGGACAGGGTTAAACATTACATTTAGGCACTCATTGTGAATGGTTAATGTTTGGGACAGGGTTAAACATTAAAGTTAGGCACTCATTGTGAATAGTTAATGTTTGGGACAGGGTTAAACATGACATTTAGGCACTCATTGTGAATGGTTAATGTTTGGGACAGGGTTAAACATTACATTTAGGCACTCATTGTGAATGGTTAGTGTTTGGGACAGGGTTAAACATTACATTTAGGCACTCATTGTGAATGGTTAATGTTTGGGACAGGGTTAAACATTACATTTAAGCACTCATTCTGAATGGTAAGGGTTACAATAAAAAAAAACGACTGGGATCGAACCTTCTCATCCAGAGTTATGGAACTATATCCATCCTCCACCCCGTCCCCCAAAAAACTAGCAAAACCAAAGCCTACTTGATGTTATAGTGCTCACTTTTGCCCCTAGTGGCCCGAATTCTGAAGGCATTTTCCCAGGTCCTCAGGAAATGGATAGTTGTCCAATTTCGAGGTCAATCTTGAATGATCTCCCTGGTAATGGATACCATTCCTCAGATTCTGCTCCAGCCAATACCACAAGCCCATCCTCCTGACTTAAGGTACCACCAACCTCCCGTGATGCAGGGGCTCCCAAGTTGCACAGCGGTCTATGGCACTGCATCTCAGGGCTAGAGGTGTCACTACAGACCCTGGTTTTACTCCAGTCTGTTTCACAACTGGCTGTGATTGGGAGTCCCATAGGGTGGCGCACAATTGGCCCAGCGTGGTCTGGGTTAGGGTTTGGCTGGTGTAAGCCGTCATTGTAAATAAGAATTTGTTCTTAACTGGCTTGCCTACTTAAATACATTTTAAATGAAGTACACTCTGGATTGAATGGGGGTTAATGTTGAATGGGGGTTAATGTTGAATGGGGGTGAATGTTGAATGGGGGTTAATGTTGAATGGGGGTTAATGTTGAATGGGGGTTAATGTTGAATGGGGGTTAATGTTGAATGGGGGTTAATGCTGTTTGGCCCTGTCCGGGGGTGTCCTCGGATGGGGCCACAGTGTCTCCTGACCCCTCCTGTCTCAGCCTCCAGTATTTATGCTGCAGTAGTTTATGTGTCGGGGGGCTAGGGTCAGTTTGTTATATCTGGAGTACTTCTCCTGTCCTATTCGGTGTCCTGTGTGAATCTAAGTGTGCGTTCTCTAATTCTCTCCTTCTCTCTTTCTTTCTCTCTCTCGGAGGACCTGAGCCCTAGGACCATGCCCCAGGACTACCTGACATGATGACTCCTTGCTGTCCCCAGTCCACCTGGCCATGCTGCTGCTCCAGTTTCAACTGGCCTGGGCCCTAGGACCATGTCCCAGGACTACCTGACATGATGACTCCTTGCTGTCCCCAGTCCACCTGGCCATGCTGCTGCTCCAGTTTCAACTGTTCTGCCTTATTATTATTCGACCATGCTGGTCATTTATGAACATTTGAACATCTTGGTCATGTTCTGTTATAATCTCCACCCGGCACAGCCAGAAGAGGACTGGCCACCCCACATATGCTCTCTCTAATTCTCTCTTTCTTTCTCTCTCTCGGAGGACCTGAGCCCTAGGACCGTGCCCCAGGACTACCTGACATGATGGCTCCTTGCTGTCCCCAGTCCACCTGACTGTGCTGCTGCTCCAGTTTCAACTGTTCTGCCTTATTATTATTCGACCATGCTGGTCATTTATGAACATTTGAACATCTTGGTCATGTTCTGTTATAATCTCTACCCGGCACAGCCAGAAGAGGACTGGCCACCCCACATAGCCCGGTTCCTCTCTAGGTTTCTTCCTAGGTTTTGGCCTTTCTAGGGAGTTTTTCCTAGCCACCGTGCTTTTACACCTGCATTGTTTGCTGTTTGGGGTTTTAGGCTGGGTTTCTGTACAGCACTTTGAGATATCAGCTGATGTACAAAGGGCTATATAAATAAATTTGATTTGATTTGATTTGATTTAATGTTGAATGGGGTTAATGTTGAATGGGGGTTAATGTTGTTGAATGGGGGTTAATGCTGGTGAAGAACAGAGGACCCTAAGGACCAGACCCCTGCAGGCACAGAAAACTGCACTTGTTCCCATGCAGAGACAAGCTGCCTGTTGTTTAAAGATTTTGCTTTTATGAAGTTTACCACTTTAGTTACTGTATCCACCACATGGCTCATTTTCAGAACACATTTACAGAGCACCTCCTGATGAATAATGCCGTGCAGGAAAATAATTTTCTGATCTGGGTTCAGCTCAGCTACTTGATCTTGTATTATTTACTGTCAAGTTTAGACACCCATCAGTGGTCACACTGGATAACTTTTCAAAACTCAGTCCCAGCTTTGCAACACACTTACTTATGAACCTCCTCCAATAAATCTGTTCCCTGTAGTTGTGCTCTTCATTGACTGCACTGAAGCTCCTCTGTCATGTCAAAGTCTGGGATTATGCCACATAAGAATATCAACAACTACGCCGTGTCACGTGCATCACTGCTCTCATCCAGGGCCAAGGAGAAATAGGTGAAATCCTTTACCTTGTCTTTCAAATGTTGTTCCATATTCTCTGCGATTTCCTCAACACGCTGTGTCCCTGTTCGTCTTGAGAGGGAAACATTTTCAAACAGCTCTTTCTTGTCGGGGCAAAATATTGCTGCAGAGTCAATGAAACATTCTTTAATGAATTCGCCCTCAGCGAATGGCTTACTATGTTTAGCAATTTTGTGGGACAGTACATAGCTAGCTCTCGCATTTCTGTTGTTTGCTGAATGCAGTTTTGAGAAAGTTCCTTGCTGCTTTTGCAACTCTTTCGATGCACTTCCCTCTGCTCAGAAGACATATTCCTATATTTCTCTGCATGCTTTGTCTGGAAGTATAGGGACAAGTTGTAGTCTTCAAGACAGCGATGCTCTCTTTCCACACCAAGCACACAGCTTTCCCTGATACCCCAATAAAGATATATGTTAATGTCCAGTCTCGCTGGAAACCCTACACTCATTGTTTACTTTCCTTTTCTTTGAAATCTTTGAAAAACACATTTTTGCACAATTTCTAGCTAGCTACTATTTGTAACGTGTGTGTCACTGTCTGTCCTCGTGAAGTTATTTATACGTGCCTTCAAAATAAATGTCCCACAAGCAGTGGGAGTTAAATCATAACACAAAGGCAAGTATTCATTGGGCTTTTAATTTGAATAACAAATTCTTTATGTGATCTGAACATGATTCCACGGGCCGTATTGATTCAGGTCGTGGGCTGCATAGGGCCCCCTGGTCGGCCTTTTCCCAGGCCTGGTGTAGACTAAGGTAACTAGTTTACAGAGTCAGTTTTGATGTGACCAATGGTATAACCTGCCAAGTCTCCTACAGCATATTCACACAGAAGCCATGTACTTTGTATTCTATCTTAGTGTGTCTGTGGAGAACAGTCTTTGGTCCTGGGAGTGTAATGGAGGAAGAGGGAACATTACCTCCTCTCCTCACCCTTGGATGGGCTATGGAGTGGTGACAGACAGAGGGAGGTGCCCTATGGAGTGGTGACAGACAGAGGGAGGTGCCCTATGGAGTGGTGACAGACAGAGGGAGGTGCCCTATGGAGTGGTGACAGACAGAGGGAGGTGCCCTATGGAGTGGTGACAGACAGAGGGAGGTGCCCTGCCCAGAGCTCCTGCCACAGATTGGCAGGGCTGTAGCAACCCAACACCCCCACAGATATGTCTCCATAAGGCTCGGTATCTGGCAGTTTGACAGGGCTGGAGCAACCCAACACCCCCACAGATATGTTTCCATAAGGCTCAGTTTCTAGCAGTTTGGCAGGGCTGTAGCAACCCAACACCCCCACAGATATGTCTCCATAAGGCTCAGTATCTGGCAGTTTGGCAGGGCTGTAGCAACCCAACACCCCCCACAGATATGTCTCCATAAGGCTCAGTATCTGGCAGTTTGGCAGGGCTGTAGCAACCCAACACCCCCACAGATATGTCTCCATAAGGCTCAGTATCTGGCAGTTTGGCAGGGCTGTAGCAACCCAACACCCCCACAGATATGTCTCCATATGGATCCATATCTGGCAGTGTGGGAGGGCTGTAGCAACCCAACACCCCCACAGATATGTCTCCATATGGATCCATATCTGGCAGTGTGGCAGGGCTGTAGCAACCCAACACCCCCACAGATATGTCTCCATATGGATCCATATCTGGCAGTGTGGGAGGGCTGTAGCATCCGTACACCCTCACTGATATACTGTATCTCAGTATTTGTCAGTGAGACCTTGGCCATGGCTTACCCACATGCCATATGTGTCTGGGCAGGCATGGATTCACCAGGTAGTCCCATCTAAAATACCACACGGTGTGAGTAAGATCCATATGTGTCTGGGCAGGCATGGATTCACCAGGTAGTCCCATCCAAAATACCACACGGTGTGAGTAAGATCCATATGTGTCTGAGCAGGCATGGATTCACCAGGTAGTCCATGCTTTTGTCACTTCTAGGTTAGACTACTGCAATGCTCTATTTTCCGGCTACCCGGATAAAGCACTAAATAAACTTCAGTTAGTGCTAAATACGGCTGCTAGAATCCTGACTAGAACCAAAAAATTTGATCATATTACTCCAGTGCTAGCCTCTCTACACTGGCTTCCTGTCAAAGCAAGGGCTGATTTCAAGGTTTTACTGCTAACCTACAAAGCATTACATGGGCTTGCTCCTACCTACCTCTCTGATTTGGTCCTGCCGTACATACCTACACGTACGCTACGGTCACAAGACGAGGCCTCCTAATTGTCCCTAGAATTTCTAAGCAAACAGCTGGAGGCAGGGCTTTCTCCTATAGAGCTCCATTTTTATGGAACGGTCTGCCTACCCATGTCAGAGACGCAAACTCGGTCTCAACCTTTAAGTCTTTACTGAAGACTCATCTCTTCAGTGGGTCATATGATTGAGTGTAGTCTGGCCCAGGAGTGGGAAGGTGAACGGAAAGGCTCTGGAGCAACGAACCGCCCTTGCTGTCTCTGCCTGGCCGGTTCCCCTCTTTCCACTGGGATTCTCTGCCTCTAACCCTGTTACGGGGCTGAGTCACTGGCTTGCTGGGGCTCTCTCGTGCCGTCCCTGGGGGGGGGTGCGTCACCTAGGTGGGTTGATTCACTGTTGTGGTCGGCCTGTCTGGGTTGCCCCCCTGGGTTGTACCGTGGCGGAGATCTTTGTGGGCTATACTCGGCCTTGTCTCAGGATGGTAAGTTGGTGGTTGAAGATATCCCTCTAGTGGTGTGGGGGATGTGCTTTGGCAAAGTGGGTGGGGTTATATCCTTCCTGTTTGGCCCTGTCCGGGGTGTCCTCGGATGGGGCCACAGTGTCTCCTGACCCCTCCTGTCTCAGCCTCCAGTATTTATGCTGCAGTAGTTTATGTGTCGGGGGCTAGGGTCAGTTTGTTATATCTGGAGTACTTCTCCTGTCCTATTCGGTGTCCTGTGTGAATCTAAGTGTGCGTTCTCTAATTCTCTCCTTCTCTCTTTTCTTTCTCTCTCTCGGAGGACCTGAGCCCTAGGACCATGTCCCAGGACTACCTGACATGAGGACTCCTTGCTGTCCCCAGTCCACCTGGCCATGCTCCTGCTCCAGTTTCAACTGACCTGAGCCCTAGGACCGTGCCCCAGGACTACCTGACATGAAGGCTCCTTGCTGTCCCCAGTCCACCTGACTGTGCTGCTGCTCCAGTTTCAACTGTTCTGCCTTATTATTATTCGACCATGCTGGTCATTTATGAACATTTGAACATCTTGGTCATGTTCTGTTATAATCTCTACCCGGCACAGCCAGAAGAGGACTGGCCACCCCACATAGCCCGGTTCCTCTCTAGGTTTCTTCCTAGGTTTTGGCCTTTCTAGGGAGTTTTTCCTAGCCACCGTGCTTTTACACCTGCATTGTTTGCTGTTTGGGGTTTTAGGCTGGGTTTCTGTACAGCACTTTGAGATATCAGCTGATGTACGAAGGGCTATATAAATAAATTTGATTTTGATTTGATTTGATTTAGTCCCATCCAAAATACCACACGGTGTGAGTAAGATCCATATGTGTCTGGGCAGGCATGGATTCACCAGGTAGTCCCATCTAAAATACCACACGGTGTGAGTAAGATCCATATGTGTCTGAGCAGGCATGGATTCACTAATCTAAAATACCACACGGTGTGAGTAAGATCCATATGTGTCTGGGCAGGCATAAGATCCCATAAAATGTGTCTGAGCAGGCATGGATTCACCAGGTAGTCCATATGTGTCATCTAAAGTCCCATCTAAAATACCACACGGTGTGAGTAAGATCCATATGTGTCTGGGCAGGCATGGATTCACCAGGTAGTCCCATCTAAAATACCACACGGTGTGAGTAAGATCCATATGTGTCTGGGCAGGCATGGATTCACCAGGTAGTCCCATCTAAAATACCACACGGTGTGAGTAAGATCCATATGTGTCTGGGCAGGCATGGATTCACCAGGTAGTCCCATCTAAAATACCACACGGTGTGAGTAAGATCCATATGTGTCTGGGCAGGCATGGATTCACCAGGTAGTCCCATCCAAAATACCACACGGTGTGAGTAAGATCCATATGTGTCTGGGCAGGCATGGATTCACCAGGTAGTCCCATCTAAAATACCACACGGTGTGAGTAAGATCCATATGTGTCTGGGCAGGCATGGATTCACCAGGTAGTCCCATCTAAAATACCACACGGTGTGAGTAAGATCCATATGTGTCTGGGCAGGCATGGATTCACCAGGTAGTCCCATCCAAAATACCACACGGTGTGAGTAAGATCCATATGTGTCTGGGCAGGCATGGATTCACCAGGTAGTCCCATCCAAAATACCACACGGTGTGAGTAAGATCCATATGTGCTCTCTGTGTTACAGTATGTCGGTGTGGACAGACTACACCAGGGATGATTCAAAAAAAGTTATAAAAAATGTGATTCTATGTTTTTCATGGCTCTCTCTTCGCCTACAAACCCCCTCACCACTAACCCAGACAAACACAGCAAAGCACTTTCTCTCTCTCTCTTTCTCCTCCTCCCGATCCCCCTCCCCCCTCTTTCCCTCTCTCTCGACCTCTCCCTCTATCCCTCTCTTTCTCCCACCCTCTCCTCTACAAAGTTCAGTCACTTCATGTTCCATTAGCCATTCAGACAAGACCCAGCCCTGATTGGTTCGGACAGCTTGGTGTTGGTGAAGAGGCAACCCAGCAGCATGTCTTCTACACAATCACCAGACAACACTGCCTGTGTGTGTGTGTGTGTGTGTGTGTGTGTGTGTGTGTGTGTGTGTGTGTGTGTGTGTGTGTGTGTGTGTGTGTGTGTGTGTGTGTGTGTGTGTGTGTGTGTGTGTGTGTGTGTGTGTGTGTGTGTGTGTGTGTGTGTGTGTGTGTGTGGTAAAGGAGCATCATGTCTTCTACACAATCACACTATCACAAGACAACACTGCCAGAGTGAGAGTTTCAGGTCCCTTGTCTTTCTCTCTCCATCCCTCTCTCTCCTTTTCACTCTCCTCTGCCTCTTTCTCTCTGTCTGTCCTGCCTCTCTCTCTCTCTCTCTCTCTCTCTCAATCACCAGTAAACACTGTCAGGGTGAGAGTTCAGGGGTCTTAACTCTCTTTCCCTCTCTTCCTGCCTCTCCCTTTTTCTCTCTCTCTCCCCTCCTCTTCCTCCTCTTCTCTCTCTCCCTCTCCCTCCCCTCCTCTCTCCCCTCTCACTCTCTCTTCCTCCCTTCTCCCTCTCCCACACCACACCATCCCCTCTCTCTCACCCTCTCTCTCCCCATACCTCTGCCTCTGCCTTCTCCCTCTCCCTCCCCTCTGCCTCTCCCTCATCTTCCTCTCTCACTCTCTCCCCTTCGCCTCTCTCTCTGCCTTTCCTCACCCTCTCTCCCTTTCTCTTGACCTCTCTCTCTCTCCCTCTCCTTCTCCCACCCGCTCCTCTACAAAATGTAGTGACTATGTAGTGACTTCGTGTTCCATTAGCCAGTCAGACAAGACCCAGCCCTGATTGTTTAGGACAGCTTGGTGTTGGTGAAGAGGCAACCCAACAGCATGTCTTCTACACAATCACCAGACAACACTGCCAGTGTGTGTGTGTGTGTGTGTGTGTGTGTGTGTGTGTGTGTGTGTGTGTGTGTGTGTGTGTGTGTGTGTGTGTGTGTGTGTGTGTGTGTGTGTGTGTGTGTGTGTGTGTGTGTGTGTGTGTGTAGAAATAAAACAGCGGTTAAAAGACTTGAAAAAAGAGTAGAAAGGCTATATACAGACACCGGTTAGTCAGGCTTAATGAGGTAGTATGTACTGTACATGTAGGGATCTTTAAAGTGACTATGCATATATGATGAACAGAGAGTAGCAGAAGCGTAAAAAGAGGGGTTGTCGGGTGGTGGGAGACAATGCAGATAACCCGGTTAGCCAATGTGCGGGAGCACTGGTTGGTCGGGCCAAATTAGGTAGTATATGTATAGTGAATGTATAGTTAAAGTGGCTATGCATATAAGATAAACAGTCTTTCTCTCTCCATCCCTCTCAATTCAATTCAATTCAAGGGCTTTATTGGCATGGGAAACATGTGTTAACATTGCCAAAGCAAGTGAGGTAGATAATATATAAAGTGAATATATATATATATATATATATATATATATTATATTTTCACTCTCATATGCTTCTTTCTCTCTGTTTGCCCTGCCTCTCTCTCTCTCAATCACCAGTAAACACTGCCAGAGTGAGAGTTCAGGGGTCTTAACTCTCTTTCCCTCTTTTTTGCTTCCTCTCCATGCCTCTGTTTCTCTCTTGTTGTCTTCTCTCTCACTCTCATTCTCTCTTGTCTCTCTCTTGTATGTCTCTCTCTTGTTTCTCTCTCGTCTCTCTCTGTCTCTCTAGTCTCTTTGTCTCTCTTGTCTCTCTCTTGTCTCTTTCTTGTATCTCTCTTCACTCATCTCTCTCTGTCTCTCTCGTCTCTCTGTTTCTCTCTTGTCTCTGTCTCTTTATGTCTCGTCTCTCTGTCTCTCTGTCTCTCTCTTGTCTAAGTCTCTCTCTTGTCTCACTTCTTAATCCCCACTGATACCTACTGTAATTTCAATTAATAAGACAGATGGAACAGATCAGAATATTTGGCTTAAAATTATGAGAAACTATTATTTCTTTACATTTTAGGCACAGCAATGTACAGATGGTAGTCGGTCTTCGCATGAATGTTCCAAAATACAATTTGCGGTAAAACGGTGCTTCTAAAATGTGCACAGTACATGTGAGCGGTTTCATGACCAGAGATTTAAAAAATCAGTTTGAAATTTAGAAAGAGAATGGTTGTACATATGCAACTACTATCATGGGTTGCTAAAAGTACTAGGATAATGTCTCTGGCAGCTAGGCAAGGAAAGAAAGTTGAAAGAAAACTAATAGAACAGGAGAAAGTCTTTATAAAAGTAATTGCCTCCACGTTTCCATAGTGGGATTTTGGCTATTGGCTACTTTCAAGTAAGGTAATACATGCCTCATAATATGAAGTAAACTGTCCAGGTTTCAAACAATTAAGGAATATAAAAAATATAGAGATGCTCATGATAGACCTAAGTGTCTTCTGGTAGATGGAAAGGCTTTCCAACAAACCTTCTCTTAAATGTTAACTACAGTAGCTGCAAAGTTGCCTACCTGTCAGAATGAGATCATGATTATTTGCATCAGTCCAGTAGTCTCGCCATTTATTTTGAAAACTGAAACTCATGTGCTGTGCTGCACACTTGAATTACAGGGGAACTACACTAAAACATCTAAATGTCATATATTTTTTCCCAGACCTCAAAAGTGTTCTCCTGATGTGGTTTAAGCATTATTATGGACTTAGAACAGGTCATTTTATTGTTTTTCTGTTTTTAAAAAAAGTGTAACTTTGAGAGTGAAAACGTGAAAAAATGTAAAATTAGGAAAAATCTGAAACCTGTGAATTTCTCAGTTCCCATCCTCATTTATCTGTTTCAATGGTAGGCCTACTATTAGCCAACTTGCACAGTTCAGCTTGGGTTGGCCTGACTTTTAAAGACCAATATGGGATTCATTATTTTAGGTAATTCAGAGAGTATGTCACTGTTTCTCATTGAATTTTTCAGACAGGGCGCTTTTCATTCACCGGGCGGGGTGATTGGAAACATTTAGGAAACATTGGAGGATTCCCACTTCTCCAGTCACCACTACATCACCGTCTATCTCTGTCTCTTTCTGTCTCTCTCCGTCTCTGTCTATCTCTGTCTCTTTCTCTCTCTCAGTCTATCTATCTCTGTCTCTCTCCTTCACTGTTCCTCTCTCTTTCTTCATCACTCTCCAATTCTCTGTGTTTGTGCCTTTCTGTGTCTCTGACCCTCTCTCTCTCTCTCTCTCTCTCTCTCTCTCTCTCTCTCTCTCTCTCTCTCTCTCTCTCTCTCTCTCTCTCTCTCTCTCTCTCTCTCTCTCTGTCTCTCTCTCTCTCTCTCTCTCTCTCTCTCTCTCTCTCTCTCTCTCTCTCTCTCTCTCTGTGACCATCTCTCACTCTAACTCTCAATTCAATTTCAATTCGATTTCAACTTAAGGGCTTTATTGGCATGGGAAACATATGTTAACATTGCCAAAGCAAGTGAAGTAGATAATAAACAAAAGTGAAATAAACAATAACATTTAACAGTAAACATTACACTCACAAAATTTCCAAAAGGATAAAGACATTTCAGATGTCATATTATGTGCAAATAGTTAAAGTACAAAAGGGAAATTAAATAAACAAAGATATGGGTTGTATTTACAATGGTGTTTGTTCTTCATTGGTTGCTGTAATGGCACACAGTGTTATTTCACCCAATAGATATAGGAGTTTATCAAAATTGGGTTTGTTTTCAAATTCTTTGTGGATCTGTGTAATCTGAGGGAAAAATGTGTCTCCAATATGGTCATACGTATGGCAGGAGAGGAAGTGCAGCTCAGCTTCCATCTCATTTTGTGGGCAGTGTGCGGCCTTTCTCAATAGCAAGGCTATGCTCATTGAGTCTATACACAGACAGAGCTTTCCTTTCTCTCCTTCTCTCCCTCTCTCCCTCCTTCTCTCTCTCCCTCTCTCTCTCTCCTCTCTCTCTCTCTCTCTCTCTCTCTCTCTCTCTCTCTCTCTCTCTCTCTCTCTCTCTCTCTCTCTCTCTCTCTCTCTCTCTCTCTCTCCATTTCACTCCCTCCCTCATCTCTCTTTCCCCCTCTATATTCTGGAGAGTTGATACCAGCTCTGAGCTATTGTTGTGTTTTATTGAACGTGTCCTGTTCTTACCCAGGCTCTCACTCACTCAAAGACATTGTGCTCTCATTCCAATTTAAAAATGTATCTTTATCTCTGTTTCTTTTGTCTTGTTGCAGTGTATTTATTTGGCACTCTGTTCCTCTCGGAGACCGATCTAGTATAGGGGAAAGGCTGCATCTCAAATGGCATCCTATTTCTTTTATAGTGAACTACTTTTTAGCAAGGCCAATAGGGCTCTGGTCAAAAGTAGTACACTATAGGGAATAGGGTGTCATTTGGGACTTAGGTTAAAAAAATATTTAAAAAATAAAAGAAGCCTTCGTTTTCATTTCCTTCTGTTGCTTTGCTTTGAATGAACTATTTTGACCCAGTTGCTGTCTTAGGGCTGTCCTTGTTTGGCTGCTGGGTGACATGACAGTATTGTTCAACTAGGAGAGAATTCCTCTGGTTAAAAGAGCTTGCGGAATAGTGTGCATTGTACATTTTTGTCATTATTTTTTGGCTTCTCAATCCACCTAATCTAACGTGTCCCCAGAGGGAACACTAAAATGGTCCCTTGTGAGAAGGAACTTTACACCCACACACACACTTTTCCTACTGGAAGAGGATGCATTGGGTTATGCATCCTCCCTGGTTGTTGATAAGAATAGGATAGCTCTCTTACGTTCCCTAATAGAGATGAAAGGGTGAATAGATATGTGACAGGACAGAGGCAGCCTCTCATCCTCTGTGGCACCTCACACATCAAGAAATAGGTGACAAAGCATTTATGATCAACTTACAAGGTCTCAAAATCTCCATTGTGGATACTAGGCTATACTATAAAGATGTATCTACTCGTTTTTTCCCCCACTGCAAACACAGACTCCACTTCACATTAATAGTTCTACAACTTTATTCAGTCACCCTCAGACTTGTATAGCACACTGACATTTTAACTCCCTAAATCAGATAGACACCATGTGCATCCCAAATGGCACCCTATTGCGATATAGTGCACCACTTTTGATCAGGGCCCTATTTGGGATGCGCCATAGAGACACAGGAGAGAAATGTATTTGTATGGAGAACGCAAAATGATTTACAGCATCACAGACTCTCCCATGTGAATATATGGGGAGAGGAGAACAATGAGACAACAGAGATAAGACTCGCTGAGAGCAGTTTATAATAAATTGATCGCCACCCCAGGAAAGAAGAGGCAAAGACTCAATCAGATATACAGCCATGGTGCTTTCTTAACGACTGGCTACGAGTATAAGAGATCAGGGCCAGACCCAGATGCAGACACGGGAGGCAGATGGTTTGAAATGTATTAGTTCCAAAAGGGGTAGGCAATAAAATGGTCGTGGACATTGCAAAAGGTCAAAACCAGATCAGAGTCCAGGAGGTACAGTGTGGCAGGCAGGCTCGAGGTCAGGACAGGCAGACTGGGCAGGCAGACTGGGAAGGCAGACTGGGCAGGCAGGTACAGAATCCAGAAATCAGGCAAGGGTCAAAACCAGGAGGACTAGTAAAAGAGAGAATAGCAAAAGCAGGTGCACCGGGAAAAACACACTGGTTGACTTGAAACAGACAAGACAAACTGGCACAGAGAGACAGGAAACACAGGGATAAATACACTGGGGGAAATAAGCGACACCTTGAGGGGGTGGAGACAATCACAAGGACAGGTGAACCAGATCAGGGCGTGACAACAAGCTTGCAGCTTGCATCAGCCCAGGCACTGCTAAGGGAGGGACACCTCTACCATTATTTATTTGATCATTATACATGTCATGACATTGGCCTGGGGGTAGGTTTATGACAGTCATAAATACCTCTCACCCCATTTTTCCTCTCTCTACCCTACTGATGTGAAATTTGAAAATCCTTTGGTTAACATAGAGATTCTGGGAACATCAGAAGGTGGGGGGAAATGAACCATATTCTGGTAAATCTGACCAGTTGAACATATGCAGTGGTACTTAATGAATATGATGTCAATTCAGTTGTCATCTGAGACATTCTCATTAACGATAGGATGACATAAACTCTAGAGTGGAAAGTCTGGACATTGTAGTTATCGGATTCACATGGAATTGTTGTTCAATATAAATGTTTGAATATAAAATTATTGGTGAAAAGATTAAACGTAATTTTAGCTTCCAAATTTGAGAATTGGGTTTTCATAAGGTTAGGGCTATGCTCAATCAGTGGCCCGCCCCTGTGAAGAGTCATGGGTTATAAAACTTTTCAAACACGCCCTCCTCCCTCCACTCTATAAAGCCTTGACAAAAATGTAACCTCCGGTTGCGAGGATGTGAGGACGACGGTCCGATGTCGGAATGGTTCAGATAATAACTACAGAACGAAGCCAACCTCAGCATGAGCTTTGGTTGCGAATGGTATGAACTTTGAACTCTTATTCACTACAGAAGTGATACCTCCTAACCGTTGAGTTAGCAACAGCAGCTGCAAACGTGGGCAAGGAAAGAACAGACAGAGTATCCCGTCTACCACACAACAACGTTACTACAACGTATTCGTTTTACCACCAGAGACATTCTTCAAAGGACAAAGGACTCGGTTGGGCAACACAGCCTTCCATCTACCACCAACCTACCGAAGTGCAGCTCAGGTTAAATATTTATTGCATTTTCCTTTTCCAAATAGGAGGTAATTTAGAATGCATAAGATACTGTATTTACGATAGAGACATCGCTTCTCCCTTTGTTCCTCAGTCTTCCCGCTCTTTCACTCAAACCCAGCCCCTTTTCTTTGTGTAACCAGCTGTCATATCTGTTCCCTCTGTTAGGGACGTTTTCCTTCACGATATAATTTGTAATCAAGGTATGATTCATTCTGTGTATATGTAATTCTGTGTGATAAATTAGGTATTTAGTTAATAAATAATTAAACCCAATTTTCTATTGCTGATTCAACTTGTTAGCCAGGGTTCGTGAAGATAACCAAGAATTTACAACTTTCAGATGAGACTGAAATAAGGTGATAATTAATATTGACTGCTATTGATGTAAAATATTACTAAGTCTAAGAGTTTATTCGGAAGTTAACTGCTCTATAAATATTATTTTGTGGTGCCCCGACTTTCTAGTTAATTACATTTACATGATTAGCTCAATCAGGTCATATTAATTACAGAGAAAGGATTTTATAGAATAGCATGTCATATCACTTAATCCGGCATAGCCAAAGACACGACATACAGTATTAGCCTTGGAGTATGAGAAGTTAGGGTAGTAACGGATGTGGATTGAGAATGGGCACGATAAAGCTAGGTAAATGAGGTTGGATTTGATATTCATCGTCATTGCAGGCAGGGAAAAATACATGATCTACTGTAGTATCTCTATGCATTTCAGATTGCAGTACAAGGGAAGAACAATAATCCAAAGAACCCTCTCTCTGATTTTGATATGATGTTTGTTCCACCCACCTAATGCTGAGAGCGCTTTCTATATGTCTTTGAAGTAGATTGACATATTCCTTCTTTGCCTTGTAAAATAAATGGCTAAAGAAAAGAATTCAAAAGAGAGCTGGGTCATTGCTGCCCCCCTAAACTCAAAGGTCACCATTTTAAAATGGAAAGCTCCAGGGTAGGCTCAACGTGCCGTTTCTCTTGTCGGCCATGCCACAGTTCTGGATGCCCCGGGCAGCTAGCTGTCGTCGGCCCGACACACACACATACAAGCACACGCACACACACACACACAAGCAAACTCTCACACACACACACACACACACACACACACACACACACACACATCCTCACTCTGTGTCTCGCTTCCTTTCTCTCCAACACTCTGTGTCTCTCTCCTTCTCTAAAACTCTCTCTCTCCCCTCTTCTCGGCTTTACCGTTGTTCTTCTGTAAGGTGAATGTTACCTTGGAGGATATGAAACGCACCATGTGTAAAAAGGGGCCACGCTTTTAATAATGTCAGACTCTCCGGGTGGAACTTGGGAGAACTTTGTTCATGGCGCTACTCAATAATTTATGCTTACAACATGTTGGTATGCAATCCAATCACATGACGAGTCTAGCACTCAACAGAATTATGTCAGAACTCTGAATAACGAATACATTTTCGGAATCCCACCTAAAAACAACATTAAGCAATTTAATATGGGTTTTGAGTCATATTTGATTTTTAGCACAAAACTCCAACTTCTACTTCATGCAAGCCCTATAAGAATATATTCACCTTCTGACTAGAAAAGACCTGAGGGAACCCTGAGGGAGTGTTCCAGAATGTTGCTGATTGTTTCATAACTTCAGCAGTCACTAGTCTAGGAAATTACTTGTGATAGTTGTACAGTAGAACTGTTTGCTGCCAGGATATAAACTCAGCAAAAAAAGAAACGCCCCTTTTTCAGGACCCTGTCTTTCAAAGAAAATTTGTAGAAATCCAAATAACTTCACAGATCTTCATTGTAAAGGGGTTAAATACTGTTTCCCATGCCATTCAATGAAGCATAAACAATTAATGAACATGCACCTGTGGAACAGTCGTTAAGACACTAACAGCTTACAGACGGTAGGCAATAAAGGTCACAGTTATGAAAACTTAGGAACTAAAGAGTCCTTTCTACTGACTCTGAAAAACACCAAAAGAAAGATGCCCAGGGTCCCTGCTCATCTGCGTGAACGTGCCTTAGACATGGTGCAAGGAGGCATGAGGACTGCAGACGTGGCCAGGTCAATAAATTGCAATGTCCTTACTGTGAGATGCCTAAGGAAGCGCTACAGGGAGACAGGACGGACAGCTGATCATCTTCACAGTGGCAGACCACGTGTAACAACACCTGCACAGGATCGGTACATTCGAACATCACACCTGCAGGACAGGTACAGGATGGCAACAACAACTGTCCGAGTTACACCAGGAACGCACAATCCCTCCATCAGTGTCCGCAATAGGCTGAGAGAGGCTGGACTGAGGGCTTGTAGACAGATTGTAAGGCAGGTCCTCATCAGACATCACCGGCAACAATGTCGCCTATGGGCACAAACCCACAAACCCTGTCTGGTCACCCCCCCCAGAAATGTCCAGGAACTTGCAGGTGCCTTGGTGGAAGAGTGGGGTAACATTTCACAGCAAGAACCGGCAAGTCTGGTGCAGTCCATGAGGAGGAGATGTACTGCAGTGCTTAATGCAGCTGGTGGCCACACCAGATACTGACTGTTGCTTTTGATTTTGACCCAACCCCCCCTTCCCTTTTGTTCAGGGACACATTATTCAATTTCTGCTAGTCACATGTCTGTGGAATTGGTTCAGTTTATGTCTCAGTTGTTGAATCTTGTTATGTTCATACAAATATTTACACATGTTGAGTTTTCTGAAAATAAACACTTTTGACAGTGAGAGGACGTTTCTTTTTTTGCTAAGTTTATTTGGATTTAGTTTACTGGTTTGTATCAAGAGGGCCCTCTCCTTCTCCTCTCCCCTCCTCTTCCCCATCCCTTATCCCTCCACCCTTTCCTCCCTCCCCCAGCCTAGTGGGCTGGCATCCGGGCATTTGACATTTACTCTGCTGCCACTTCCTAGCTTGCTGCCTTGCCCTGTCCTCCTCCATCCCTCCCTTCCCTTCTCTCCCCCCTCCTTCACTTTTTCTAATTGAGAATTGAGAAGATAAATCACATATTTAGTACAGACTGAGCCATTTCTGAGTGGGCACAGACAGAGCCATTTTCAAGTAAAATAAGAGAAGTGCATGAAAGATATTTAGCCCTAGATGGTACTAATGCAGGTTGCATAGGGTGGCAGGCAGTCCCATGCATTCTTTCCTGGAGCCTTTCTACCTCTTACTTGACCTTTAATAACAGTGTTTTTTTGTGTAACGGATGTGATCTTTACTCTCTCTTGAGTTGTGTAATAAAGAAAAGAAGGCCAGCCAATGGTCCCAGTTGATCTGTAGTTTATTCTGGGACAATAGACAAAGGGCAGCACATCAGATGTGCATTGCTCAATGATGTTGATGGCTGTAGATTCTAACATGGAATCAACTGTGAGTTAATGCGACCATTACAATTACAACTTGCTCGTACAGCAATAAAATACATACAAAAGCACATCACTGGAAGCCCTGAATATCTAACGGGTACCGTACACATACATTGAGTATACAAAAAATGCTCTTTCCATGACACTGGCTGACCAGGTGATTCCAGCTCAAAGCTATGATCCCCTATTGATGTCCCTTTTTAAATCCACTTCAATCAGTGTAGATGAATGGGAGGAGACAGGCTAAAGAAGGATTTTTAAGCCTTGGGACAATTGAGACACGGATTGTGTAAGACAAAAGATTTGAGTGCCTTTGAACGGGTTATGGTAGTGGGTGCCAGGCCCACCGATTTGTGTCAAGAACTGCAACGCTCCTCCTCTTTCCCGTGTCTATTAAGAATGGTCAATCACCCAAAGAACATCTTACCAACTTGACACAACTGCGGGAAGCATTGGAGTCAACATGGGCCAGCGTCAATGTTGCCTCAAATTCTTTGGGCACTGAGCAAATTTCAGGTCTGCTGAGTGCAAACTTTCAACATGATGAAAATCCTGTGCACGTTTACTGTGAACACTGAAGCTGTAATCGCTTTAAGTTACAGTTTCAGACAGTGGTCAAGTAGGCTGTTGTGGCAATTTGATCATAATGTAGGCCTACCAGAGTGGCCTACCATCAAAAACAATGGAAAAATGCATCCCATAACATTTTAACATGGGAATAGCTGTACTATCATTCAGCATACAGTAGCAGCCCAAGTGTGGTGTTCAATGTAGGCCTACATTCCAGAGACTTTGGAAAAAAACATGCAGGGCTTGACATTAACCTGTTTATCCACCTGTTGTTCAGACAAGGAGGTGACTGAACATTTTGTTGTGTTTTGTGACACAAGAAACCACTTTACAAAATTAAATGCATTATTATTCCCATACCATTATTACAGAGAATCAGACAAATGATGCTACTCTCTGTCTATTGGCTACTTAGCTTATTCAAGCTTGTCTCAAAATACAACACTGCCCCTTTTCGACAAAAAAACCTCTTTACCCAACTTACTTTTTCTGGAAATGTACACGTTTTGTGCACTTTTAGAAAGAAATCACTCCCCCATTGCAGACCACAAAGTATCTATAACTGGGCTAGTAACTCACTAACTAGCAAAGGATATGAACGAACATGCACATGGCTGCATGCAGCTCTCGCTTTCATCTCAAAACAAGTGCATCTACTTACTACCGTTCATGCTGTAAACACAGTCCAGTTCAAAGTAAATGGCACAGATCCATATATGGCAATGTTCTATTTGCATATAGTCCTACTGCAGTTCTGATTAGTTATGCCACACCAATCTGTGTAGAGTACGGGCTGCAATGTGCAAGTCAATGCAACAGAATCCTACTCTGATGCGTTCTGCCTTCAAAATCTTGCATAGTTTGTTTTGTTTCGGTATGTTGCATTAAAAGTGGCTAATATTGCGATGATTTGATCACAATTCCCACAGTAAAGGGAAACATTGATTGTGTTAACTCTAGAAATTCAATCTCGTGCTTCTCTACGCTGGATGATATTTCTTCTGCGAGGCAGTCCCAGAGGAGCTGCATGCACACATTGGCCAGCATCCCTGTGGATTGGTTTTGATAGCTTGTAGAGTCCATACCCTGTCAAATTGAGGCTGTTCTGAGGGCAAAAGGGGGTGGGGGTGCAACTCAATATTAGGAAGGTGTTCCTAATGTTTGGTATACTCAGTATATATACTCATCGGGAAATATACATAGTGATCTCGTACACATTGTAAATACTTCATTATAACCTGGGTGGTTCGAGCCCTGAATGCTGATTGGCTGACAGCCGTGGTATATCAGACCGTATACCACAGGTATGGCAAAAGTTATTTTTACTGCTCTAATTACATTGGTAACCAGTTTATGATAGCAATAAGGCACCTCAGGGTTTTTGGGTACATGGCCAATATACCACAGCAAGGGCTGTGTCCAGGCAGTCTGCGTTGTGTTGTGCGTAAGAACAGACCTTAGCCGTGGTATACTGGCCGTATACCACACCTCCTCGGGCCTTATTGCTTAAAACTCTGCGTTGCGTCGTGCTTACGAACAGCCCTTAGCCGTGGTATATTGGCCATATACCACACCTCCTCCTTATTTCTTAAATAGAACACATGATTTAACCTTTTACTGCAGTGGGCTAAATTATGGTCACTTACTTTGAAACACAAGTATACACCTCACACACGGTTAAGGGCTTACTTTAAAAGAGGACAACTGTACCATGTCAGATGTAGAGATGCAATGTGTTCAATTTGCATCCCAATATTACACTTTATATACATCACAGAAGACTGAAATATAACAAAACTGTTTGACATAGAAACACCAAATACTAATAACATTCCACCCATGAGGCAACTAGGTCATTTGACTGCAGGAAAGGGCTACAAATGTGACCTACCGCTTGAATGTCAATTTCAGACTGGGCAGAATTTATGTTTGCGATCTCCAAATTTAGCCAATTACATTACACCTTATTGACATCTGACATTTAACTATGCCACTTTGCCACTTTGTTTACATACTCATCTCATTTGTATATACTGCACTCAATACCATCTACTGTATCTTGCCTATGCTGCCCTGTACCATCACTCATTCATATATACTTATGTACATATTCTTTATCCCCTTACACTGTGTATAAGACAGTAGTTTTGGAATTGTTAGCTAGATTACTTGTTGGTTATTACTGCATTGTCGGAACTGGAAGCACAAGCATTTCGCTACACTCGCATTAAAATCTGCTAACCATGTTTATGTGACAAATAAATAAAAAATGATTTGATTTGACTTGAACCAACCAATTAAAATACATAAACATTAAATACACATTTATGCAGTGGCAAGTGGAAACATAACTAATCACGTTGCATTTGCAATGCATGTGTTTGGTATTGCAGAGCTGCTATTGATGCTTGTGTCTTGGTTTCTTATTGTAAATACAGTCAAGACAGCACAGCACGGGGAGAAAGGTTTGCATACTTTCTGTTCTTGTCAAAATAATTGGCATATAATATGTAGACAACAAGAAAGCAAAAGTTTCACAATACTCGTATGTGTTCCAGGCTTCTGCACATACATTTTCAAGCTGTAGGATCAAATCAAATCAAATCAAATCTTATTTGTCACATACACATGGTTAGCAGATGTTAATGCGAGTGTAGCGAAATGCTTGTGCGTCTAGTTCCGACAATGCAGTGTAGGATGTGTAAACCATAGAGTTAAATATAAACTATGGAAGTTCAGTTTCTAATTAGGTCTGGCTGAGAGGCACCCCCAGAGGCAAACGTCTGATAAGCAGTCTGATGAATATCCTGGAAGGAAAAATCATTGCATCACTATAGGGCAGGTATACCCAAATGGCAGCCCGCTGGCCAATTTTTTTAAACTGTATTTTTATTGTTGACTCTGTACCGGCACCCTGTATATATTGTTATTTTTTACTGCTGCTCTTTAATTACTTGTATCTCTTATTCTTAACCGTGTTTTTTGAAACTGCACTGTTGGTTAGGGGCTCGTAAGTAAGCATTTCACTGTAAGGTCTACTACACCTGTTGTATTCTGCGCATGTGACTAATAAAATTTGATTTGATTTGTTATTGATCTTAGCTGGACTTTGATCAATTGACTGTATTTTAGGAGAATATACACACTGTGGATTGTAGCGTAAAATATATGGTGGCTAGCCAGGTAATTTGGGTGGCTGTGGTGTTAGAAGCGAAAACTATACATTTAAGGCAGCAATCTTTTCTGAATGCCTTGCAGACTGGGTGGTGTGGTGCTGTGGAATGGAATGGAATGGAATTTAATGCTGTCACATTTGGTTTTTCAAATAAAAATCAGCCCAGTCAGTGTTTGTGTTGAAAGTTGTTACAAAAAATGCATTTTGTTTAAATAAAAAAAAGCGACCGCTACAGAATTAGACAATTCGCTCTAGATAGTTGGTTTTGTATTAAGGTTTAAACATTTCCAACCTCTCACCCAGAGTTTTCAGCTAGGTGGCCCTTTTCCCTTAGATTGTCAAGTGGAGTCTTCATGTAGGTAAATTCCCCGTGGTGGTAGAGACGCAAGCAACTCAGCCTACTGAGGTAAATGCCACAGACAAGACCGGTTGGCATGGAAACGAAGGTGTGTGTGTGTGTGTGTGTGTGTGTGTGTGTGTGTGTGTGTGTGTGTGTGTGTGTGTGTGTGTGTGTGTGTGTGTGTGTGTGTGTGTGTGTGTGTGTGTGTGTGTGTGTGTGTGTGTGTGTGTGTGTGTGTGTGTGTGTGTGTGCCTCGTGTATCTCAGGACTGTATGGTATTTTAACACCTAGTAAGATGTGCTTGTGTTGCCATGACCCCCTATACTTGTTACGTTAAAGGTCAAATGCAAAATTCAGAGCTTCACATTCATTTCATAAAGAGATGCTTCAATTAGATTTAACTTACAGTATAGTGTAACTTCTTTATGATGATAGATCTGAAGTGCCTAATCTCAACAGCCCAAAAGGTTTTTCTCCTATTATGAAAATGTGTTTTTATACCAACAAAAGTATTTAGGTGTATGTGTGTGTTTAACATGCTTGCCAGTACTGGACTTGAGTTTGCATTATTTGATCTAATATTTATGTTGTTTGTGTTCCACTATATTTCAAAGCAACTGCATGACAAATCTCTGAGTCTGTCTTGACTTCCGAGTCAGTCTGCAATTAGCGAGTGAGGTCAGAGTCTGCCTTGGGTAGCTCAGTGCCCTTGGAGACGTTGGAACAGAATAAAGCCAAGTGGAAAAACTCACCTTTTCTGCTAAACAACAAAAGCTCTGGAGCCAGTTTATAATGCAATGTCATACAACTCCAGCAGAAAAGGAACATTACACAGTCAATGTCCCATATGGCACCCTATTCCCTATATACTGTAGTGCACCCTGATCAAAAGTAGTGCACTACATAGGGAATAGGGTGCCATTTTGGACAAAGCCACAGATTGCACCTTGGATAACAAACATCAGGCTGCCAGTTGGCCAATCCACCGGCTATGGCGGCAAGTCTGGCAGGGCTAAATTGGACCAAGACAGATGCTGTCACTGAGCCCTGGCTGGCTGCATCCCCAACTCGCAATGTAATGGGGGCGTTCCAGGTCATCCTTTTTGCAGTCGTGCTGTGCAAGCAGAGTGGGATGTGCAGCTGAAGCGACTGTAAACAACACAACCTGAGTTGAGTTACTCTGATATGTGTGTAAGGATTATCCTCATATCATATAGAACATGATTTATTGAAGGGATTCTCATTTAAGGAAGAAGAAGATACTGTACTCAATACCATCTACTGTATGCTGCTCTGTACCATCACTCATTCATATATCCTTATGTACATATTCCTTATCCCCTTACACTGTGTATAAGACAGTAGTTTTGGAATTGTTAGTTAGATTACTTGTTGGTTATCACTGCATTGTCGGAACTAGAAGCACAAGCATTTCACTACACTCGCATTAACATCTGCTAACCATGTGTATGTGACAAATAAAATTTGATTTGATTTGATTTGACCAGAAGAAGACCATGCAATAACTAGTTCTCACAATCTCACGTCAGAATGAGACGTTTATCCATGTTTCTCAAATGTCAAATGACGTAGTTTTTTCAAATGTCAAATTTTGACGTGTTTAAGGGTAAGTTTAGGCATTAAATCCGAAATCGTAAGGTTAGGCATTCACTCTGAATTGTTAAGGTTTGGGATAGGCTTAAAACAAAAATCTCAAAACCAACTTTCTATTGATGTATTTAAACTTTTAACCTTTGGAATCAGAGAAAGACGCTTACGGCCATCCACCATCCCTGTCCACAACACCCTAGCAAAACCAGAACCTACTTGAAGGTAACAGCACTCACTGTTGTCCCTAGTGGCCGGTTTCCACGTCATATCCCGATGGATGGGTGACCTGGCTGGATCACTTCCAAACCATAGAAAATCCCACCCAGTTGATCACCTCAAAATTGTGAAAGCTCTCCATGACACTGCCCCACAATCATTGTGACAAGTACACCCTCTATTCATCTCTATGGATTCTCCTCACACGGGTTGCCATCTCTCCACTCATGCATTATGGATGGAACCAATACACAGTCACCTCCTCTGGATCAAGTTGAAACTTTCCACTTGGTATCAGCAGCAGTGTCAGTGAGGATGCCACTGTTGGGCAAGTGATATTAAAGACATGCTCATGAACTCTGGCGACTACTAAGTATTTTTTTAAACCTCCCGCTTTGGGCTGGATGTGTCAATGTGTTGTTCATACATGCATAATCTATGATCAGAATTACTGTTTTCCACAGTTAACCACAAAATTCATAGTTTGAAAGCGACTGTTTTTCTGGAAGCTGTGCTGCGTTATATTCCCAAAATGTTCCCCCACTTGGGCCAGGCCCCTAGCAATTTGAGTTCTAGCCAACAAGTTTCAGCCCCTCGCCATTTGAGTGACAGCTAGCAAAATGCACACACAGCAGAGTGAGACAGAGAGCAATGACGTGGTGCACATACATGCACATATGTGAAGTAGTATGCAATTTCCGGGGAACACTTTTGGCTAGTAAGTGCAACTTTTAGAACTACTCGCTAAAAAGTACCAGATAATCTCTTTAATACACTGAGACTCAGTATAAAGTCTAGCACATTTCATCCGGCTGTATCCGAAATTGGCATCCTATTCCCTATATAGTGAATTACTTTTGACCAGAGCAGTGCATTATATAGGGAATAAGTTCCAATTTGGGACACACACGGCTTTGCTTAGAAATATCGGAGGACAAGGTTTGGTCTCAGGGGGTCTGTCGAACTCTGTAGATATAAAATATTTAGGAACTCTGCAAATGACTGTGGCACAGAACAAATATAAATGTTGAGTGGCTTTTAAATAATACAGATACTTGCTTCTTGGTTGATTTAAAATTTTAGATTTTATAACGAACACATATAAGACACACACACATACACACACACACCAGTGGAGGTCGGTGCCATTTAAGATGAAGGATCACAATTTTTTTCGTGAGCATTCCCTTATTTCTATTACAGCAGGGATCATCAACTAGATTCAACCGCGGGACGATTATTTAGTGAGCATTGCCTTATTTCTATTACAGCAGGGATCATCAACTAGATTCAACCGTGGGACGATTATTTAGTGAGCATTGCCTTATTTCTATTACAGCAGGGATCATCAACTAGATTCAACCGCGGGACGATTATTTAGTGAGCGGATGGTCAGAACATAATTAAGCAATAAGGGCCAAGGGGGTGTGGTTTGTAGCCAATATACCAGGGCTAAAGGCTGCTCTTATGGATACAGCCCTTAGCCATGGTATGTTGGCCATATACCACAAACCCATGAGGTGCCTTATTGCTTTTTCTAAACTGGTTACCAATGTAGTTAGAGCAGTAAAAATATAAAAGTTTTTGTCATACCCGTGTTAAACAGTCTGATATACCATGGCTGTCAGCCAATCAGCATTCAGGGCTCGAACCACCTAGTTTATAATTACAAACTATTTGTAGATTGGAAATTGACTGCAAGAATCCCAAACAGATGTAATGTTTGACTAAAACATAATAATTTCAAATCTTGCTTACATTTGTATCTCTATTATCCATGGGAATACATGGGAATACATGGGAACACATGGGAATACATGGGAATACATGGGAATACATGGGAACACATGGGAATACATGGGAATACATGGGAACACATGGGAATACATGGGAATACATGGGAACACATGGGAACACATGGGAACACATGGGAACACATGGGAACACATGGGAACACATGGGAATACATGGGAACACATGGGAATACATGGGAACACATGGGAACACATGGGAATACATGGGAACACATGGGAATACATGGGAACACATGGGAATACATGGGAATACATGGGAACACATGGGAATACATGGGAATACATGGGAACACATGGGAATACATGGGAATACATGGGAACACATGGGAACACATGGGAATACATGGGAATACATGGGAACACATGGGAATACATGGGAATACATGGGAACACATGGGAATACATGGGAACACATGGGAATACATGGGAATACATGGGAACACATGGGAATACATGGGAACACATGGGAATACATGGGAACACATGGGAATACATGGGAATACATGGGAATACATGGGAACACATGGGAATACATGGGAATACATGGGAACACATGGGAATACATGGGAATACATGGGAATACATGGGAATACATGGGAACACATGGGAATACATGGGAACACATGGGAATACATGGGAATACATGGGAATACATGGGAACAAATGTCTTCAATTAAATCATTTGGAGCTGATTTCCTGATGTTTTTACAGTCTTTTATGTCCAACAATGAAAATAATACATTTAAAATAATAATAATGTGTTTTTGACTGAGTGGACAACATTTCAGTTCATGCTGTAAGAGCTCTGATAGGTTGGAGGACGTCCTCCGGAAGTTGTCAAAATTAATGTCTAAGTCTATGTAAGGTGGTGAGAACCATGAGCCTCCTAGGTTTTGTATTGAAGTCAATGTACGCAGACGAGAATGAAAGCTAGCTGTCCTCCGACTACACCATGTTGCTACCCAACAGAGTGCTGCTGAGGCTATTATAGACCTTCATTGCGAAACAGTGTGTATTTGGTGACGTTAATATAGTTCGTATAGTTTTATCTAAAAAGGATAACTTTTTAAATGTTTTAGAATGTGTATTTTTATGAAATTCACTCAGGAGGATGGTCCTCACCTTCTTCCACCGAGGAGCCTCCACCACACACACACACACACACACACACACACACACACACACACACACACACACACACACACACACACACACACACACACACACACACACACACACACACACACACACACACTGCACCACTCATTGAATCAAATGTACTACTAAATGGGACTATCAAGATAATTGCGTGGTAAGTTATTATTTTTCTCAAGGACACAATTAATAAACCATCAGCCGTCCATCCACTCCGGGATGAGAGAGTGAGACATTTTGCACCACTCTCCGGCTGATGACTGGCTATTTCTGCAAGCAGTTGTTTTCAAGAGAGGCGACAAGGAGGTAGGTTACATCCCAAATGGCAGCCTATTCCCTATGTAGTGCACTACTTTTGACCAAGGTTCTATGGTTCCTGGTCAAAAGTAATGCACTACATAGGAAATAGGGTGCCATTATGATGTAGCCGTAGAGATGGGGATGAATACAAAACAATATGGGCTGGAGGACAACGAAACTGGGAACGGCCAAATCGTCTCACAGATTGCAGGGCATTGAGACATGTATGGACAAAGGGGAGGAAATAGTGAAGAATGAAATTGCACTTGACAAAAAAATCTGTAGTTTACACTACAGAGCCCTGCAACATGAGCTGCTATGTTTTCACCATGGATGAATGTTGTGGGCATGATACCTTAGAGATATACCATTTTAATATGAGTATGAATATGGTGGCAAAAGGTGAAAAGGGGTTATAGAAGGTTTATATTTCCAGGCTATATAGTATACCTAACTATAGATATATGTATGTATTGTTTACCCAAAATGGGTAATTGTCATTGTCTCATTGACTGACATTGTGTGATCTATCATCATTTTGATGCTTTGACAAATGTCTCCACTGGCACACTCCTTCAATTAACTTTGTCTGCTTCTTCATATATCCATCACAGACTGCTTACAGGGAGGTTCTCAGAACAGTTCCACTATTCTGCCACCACGTATAACTGATACCAGGCTGGCTATCACCTACAAACACTGCCTCCACAGCATTTACTTTAACATTTTTGTAATTTAGCACAGTGGCTCTCAAACCCTGGTCCCAGGGACCCAAAGGGATTCACACTTCTGTTTTTGACCTAGCACTACACAGCTGATTCCAATGATCAACTCATCATCAAGCATTGATGATTTGAATCAGGTGTGTAGTGCTAGGTCAAAAACAGAAGTGTGAATCCCTTTGGGTCCCCAGGACCAGGTTTTGACAACCACTGATTTAGCAGACGCTCTTATCCAGAGCAACTTACGATTACTGCATTCATTTTCGGATAGCTAAGTGAGACAAGCACATATCACTGTCGTAGCAAGTACATTTTCCGCTACATTTTCCCTCAATAAGTAGTTATCAGCAATGTCAGTGCTAGTAAGTAAAGGTAAATATATAAAGTTGCTGCATCATTGCGATGTACAACGACCATGCTTTCTTTTTATTTGCTATTTCTGTATTGAACCGGTGACAAGTTCAAAACACTAACGGGTAAAATCCTAAAGTATTTTTATCAGAGTGAACAGGAAGAGGGGAGAAAAAAGCAAAGCGTTGTATTTTTACCAGTGCTCTGACAGTATGATTAAAGTCAAAGGGACTTCCATACCTCAGGCTAGTATTTAGTGAGATGCCTTCCCTCCACCACCACCTTGCTTTTGGAGGTATTAAATGGTGAATGCTAACAGAGACATTTGTCACAAAGTGATGATGGCTTTTCTTAGGGCCTCAGGGCACTGGCAGATGTTGACTGGTGTGTCTACCATGGCAGGTACAAGAGAGGAGGAGATGAAAGAGACACACACACACAGGAACGCATGTACATATACACAATGGTGGTTCTGTAGAAGACATGCTGCCCTTTTTACCATACACACACGCAAACACACACACGCCACTGCTGTCTCATGCCATGAAATGATAATGATAATACAACAACGATACTGAGAACCCGCAAATTGCACGTGGAGTAATGAATTGTGGGTTTAAAAAAAAACATTTGATCTCTCTCTCTGCCACATTGTTTATGGAAACCTATAGATAAAGGCCTTAAATGCCAACTTCCCCTTCCTTCCTTCCTCTCTCCCTTCTCTCTCTCTGTCTCTCTTTCCTCTCTCTCTCTCCTTCTCCCCCTTCTCTCTATCTCTCTCGCTCCCCCTTCTCTTTCTCTCCTCATCAGACCCTCCTGCAAATCACCAGGAAAAGTGTGATGACTTCCCCTTAAAAGTATTCTGGTTTGAAGGGTACCTGAGATGATACAGTATATATGGAGAAAGTCTACTGAGAAAACAAGATAATATATATGGAGAAAGTCTACAGAGGAAACAAGATTATTTATATGGAGAAAGTCTACTGAGGAAACAAGGACATATGGAGTCTCAAGGTATAAAGAGAGAATTCAAGGTATTAGAGAGAATTCCTTAGAGCTTCCTGAGACACAGAGATAGAGAGATGAGGGGAAGGATGGATGAGAGGGAGAGTGTGGAAGAGGGGGGAGAGGGAAGGAGAGAGAGAGGGGTGGAAAATAAGGAGAGTGGTTGGATGGGGGTGGGGGGAAGAGAGGAAGAAAGAGAAAGGGAGGGAGGAGATGGAAGAGAAGGAGTGCTCTAGGCCTGTCTGTGAAATTTACATTACAGCACAAAGAGTATTTATTATTTATCCATCTTTTAATGTCAGAGCCCAGATTCAGTATAAAGAGGGAGGGCATTCTTGACCACTATGACCGTGTGCGGTCTCTTTGGTATCCCTTATTCATGAACGTTCCCATGTGTTAGTCTTGGGTAAAGAGAAGAGGGAGAGTGGGAAAGGATCAGTGGGAAAGAAGGAAGGTCTTGAGAAAGAATCAAGAGAATTACCCAGGTAAGCACACCACTTCTGATTCAGCCATTGCTTTACTTTATCCCATGAAAATCTGCTTTTTTTTTAAACTCCGGCATATTTAAATTGGTGTTGATTAATTTGCACTGTCCCTGTCAATCTTACTTGTACAGTCTTACTCTAAGAAGGCTGATATTGTTCATATGGCAGGTATGATACAGAGACACACACACACACACACACACACACACACTGGAAAAGGTTAAACATAATCCAGGTGAGACATGAAAGAATAACTGAATTCCAAGAATGTCAGTAGAGGTTGGAGAGATGGTTGCCAAGGGGGCAACCGTTTCTGTGCTTGTCTAGTCTAATAGGTGAAGGGGTTGACATTGCAGCAACATGTTGAAATCTTTTATCACACACATACAGTGAGGAATCATTTGATGGCACTTGCAGAGCATGGCGCTTGCAACGCTAGGATTGTGGGATCAATTCCCAGGGCCACCCATACGAAAACTGTATGCACAGATGACTGTACGTTGCTTTGAATAAAAGTGTCTGCTAATTGTCATATATTATAATACTGGAGTTGTATCCCCTCCAGTGATTTTTGTGTAATTAAAATGACAAATATTATAAATATTCAGGTAAGGATTTTGTGTGTCTTTCATGTAGCTTTGAAATGCTGTTTCACTTGTAGTTTTTTTTGTGCTTGAGAATAGTTAAAATATATTTGATTGACAATAGTTGGAATATGGCAACCTTCACAACCTTCACTATCCCATGAAATATGTTCCCTGTTACCAAGAGGTGATGGCAGCATTGTGATAACTGTATCAGACAGACACATCTCATTCAACAGATGGTATTTCCATTGAATCTGGCTTTCAGTCACGGATGGAGGTTCTAGCCTTGACTGAATAAAGCAGACCTTTTTCTACCACTTCTTTCTGTGTGTCCCAAATGGCACCCTATTCCCTAGTGTACTATCTTTTACCAGGACCCATAGGGCTGGTCAAAACTAGTACACCAGTAGTGTACTATATAGGGAATAGGGTTCCTTTTGGGATGCAGACTTTCTTTGAAGAACTGTAAAAAATAGCTTTGTTGTGTAGTGAGGGAGTGTATAGACTTTATCAGTGACTTTTCAAAATGGAAGGTACAAAAACATTCTCAAAGCTCGATATGCAGAGATGTGTTTCTGACAGGCTACTGCATATCCATCAAAGGGTGACCTTTCCCTGCTTCTAATAAATTGCCTTGTCCCCTTTCCTCATCTTTGTGTTGGGAGAACTTTCGGTAGGAGTGGAGAGTGCGGTGTTTTCTTTCTTTTGGTCACCTCTAAGAAAAGTTACGTTTTCGGTGGGAACGTTAGTATATAAATATTCTAATGTGCAGGCTACCTTAGATTTCTGTGCTGTTCTCTGTCTCTTCATGACAAGTTTCAGATGGTGTTTTCTGTTTATTTCGTCACTTTTTTCCCTGTGTGAAGATAACAGATAGTAACATGCGCTTCGCTCAGATTTCTGTTTCTTTCTGGCCCTTTGGTCACGTCTAAGGAAAGTTACGTTTTTTGGGGGTAGTAGATAAAGATTCTAGTGTGCCTCCCTGATATTTGTGCTGCTGTTTTCTGTCCCTTATCTCCTCATGACAAGTTTAGTAAATTTCCGCTGCGTCTCCTTGGTACATGAGGCTATTACACAGAGATTAGAGTGCTGGGTCACTGCAGTAAGCTGCTTTAGAGGGCACAAAATGCTAAAATGTAGCCAACATACATTAGGTATAGAGAGTTTAAATGGTTATTTGCCTACATAAGGGCTTCATAATGCATTTATAAGCCTGACATAATGCATTTATAAGAAATTAGAGTGTCAATCACTGCAGTCAACCTTTGTAGAGGGTAGATAACTCTCTTTATCTCCTGTTTGGCTGCAGTAAAAAACATCCTATGATTATATTTGATCAAATCAAATTTTATTTGTCACATGTGCAGAATACAACCGGTGTAGGTAGACCTTACAGCGAAATGCTTACTTACAAGCCCTTAACCAACAATACAGCACAGAGTCAGGGGGGGGGATAGTCTGGGTGGCCATTTGATCAGCTGTTCAGGAGTCTTATGGCTTGGGGGTAGCTATTTAGGAGCCTTTTGGACCTAGACTTGGCTCTCCGGTATCCGCTTGCCATGCGGTGGTGGAGAGAACCGTCTATGACTAGGGTGGCTGGAGTATTTGACCATTTTTAGGGCCTACTTCTGACACCGCCTGGTATAGAGGTCCTGGATGGCAGGAAGCTTGGCCCGTACGTTCTGGTCGAAAGCAGAGCAGTTGCCAAACCAGGCAGTGATGCAACCCGTCAGGATGCTCTCGATGGTGCAGCTGTTAAACCTTTTGAGGATCTGAGAACTGATGCTAAATCTTTTCAGTCTCCTGAGGGGGAATAGGTTTTGTAGTGCCCTCTTCACAACTGTCCTTGTGTGCTTGGACCATGTTAGTTTGTTGGTGATGTGGACACCAAGGAACTCTCAACCTGCTCCACTACAGATGACAATGGGGGTGTGTTCAGTTCTCCTTTTCCTGTAGTCCACAATCATCTCCTTTATCTTGATCACATTGAGGAAGAGGTTGTTGTCCTTGCACCACATGGTCAGGTCTTTGACCTCATCCCTATAGGCTATAGTCTCATCGTTGTTGGTGATCAGGCCTATCACTGTTTTGTCATTAGGAACAACAACAAAATTATCATGTTGGAGTCGTGCCTGGTTGTGCAGTCATGAGTGAACAGGAAGTACAGGAGGGGACTGAGCACGCACCCCTGTGCAGCCCCCATGTTGAGGATCAGCGTGGCGGATGTGTTGTTACCTACCCTTACCACCTTAGGGCAGCCCGTCAGGAAGTCCAGGATCCAGTTGCAGAGGGAGGTGTTTGGTCCCAGGGTCCTTAGCTTAGTAATGAGCTTTGGGGGCACTATGGTGTTGAACGTTAAGCTGTAGTCAATGAATAGCATTCTCACATAGGTGTTCCTTTTGTCCAGATGTGAAAGGGCAGAGTGGAGTGCAATAGAGATTGCATCTGCTGTGGATCTGTTGGTGCGGTATGCAAATTGGAGTGGGTCTAGGGTTTCTGGGATAATGATGTTGATGTGAGCCATAACCAGCCTTTCAAAGCATTTCATGGCTACAGACTTGAGTGCTACTGGTCGGTAGTCATTTAGGTAGATTACCTTAGTGTTCTTGGGTACAGGGACTATGGTGGTCTACTTGAAACATGTTGGTATTACAGACTGAGACAGAGAGAGGCTGAAAATGTCAGTGAGGACGCTTGCCAGTTGGTCAGCGCATGCTCGGAGTACACATCCTGGTAATCCGTCTGGCCCTGCAACCTTGTGAATGTTGACATGTTTAAAGGTCTTACTCACATCGGCTGCGGAGAACATGATCACACAGTCATCTGGAACAGCTGATGCTCTGATACATGTTTCAGTGTTACTTGCCTCGAAGTGAGCATAGAAGTTATTTAGCTCGTCTGGTAGGCTCGTGTCACTGATCAGCTCTCGGCTGTACTTCCCTTTGTAGTCTGTAATAGTTTGCAAGCCCTGCCACATAAGACGAGCGTCAGAGCCGGTGTAGTACGATTAGAAAGCGTCTGCTAAATGACTTAAATGTAAAATGTAAATGTAGTCCTGTATTAACACTTTGCCTGTTTGATGGTTCGTCAGAGGGCATAGCAGGATTTCTCATAAACTTCCGGATTAGAGTCCCACTCATTGAAAGCGGCAGCTCTACGCTTTAGCTCAGTGAGAATGTTGCCTGTAATCCATGGCTTCTGGTTGGGGTATGTACATATAGTCACTGCGGGGATGACGTCCTCGATGCAGTTAATGATAAAGCCAGTGACTGATGTGGTGTACTCCACAATGCCATCAGAATAATCCCAGAACATATTCCAGTATGTGATAGCAAAACAGTCCTGTAGTTTATCATCTGCTTCATCTGACCACCTTTTTATAGACCGAGTCACCGGTGCTTCCTGCTTTAATTTTTGCTTGTAAGCAGGAATCGGGAGGATAGAATTATGGTCAGATTTGCCAAGTGGAGGTCTCTGTGTGTGGAGCAAAGGTGGTCTAGAATTTTTTCCCTCTGCACATTTAACATGCTGATAGATGCTGACTCTCTAGGTAGATAATGTGGTCTTGTTAGTGGAATTCTAAATTCCTCTGTATTATTTCCCAATCAGAATTCATTACTCTGTCAATACATTCTATGGGATTGTAAAACTCATATTTTTATAAGAATTGACAGAACCCCGGTCTTAAAAGTCAGGTAACAGTGTTTAATTCAAGAGAGTACTGACTCAAAATACAAAGAACCTTACATTTTAAGGAGAGAACATAAAATGACGTCATCAGCTTCTCACACCCTCTCCGATCCACACAATAGTCTTCAGGTTTGGAGATTGTCTTCAACTCCCCTCATAAAACAAACATTCCAATCTGTCTAAAAGATATACTCTCCTCTACTAATGGAACATAAACCAAACATTTTTATCTGTCGAAAGAGATATGCCATCCCTCTCCCTTAAACCTGCAAGGTACAGACAATTAATTTGTTTTACTTACATTTTCAGTAACAGCTTAACCAAGAACCCATACATTTCATTCCATAATATAATAGTATTAACATAAAAGGTTCTTAAATAATGTATACATAATTAATCATTTCAACTATAATTTCCTCCAACATGTCTACAGCTTATCATGAGATACTCTACCTCAGGCGAGCAAAACCTTGAGACTTTCTTAGATATCGTGCACCAGCTGTTTATTACATAAATGCGCAGGCCCCCATCCAGTGTCTTACCACAGAGGCTGCTGTTCTGTCCTGCCAATAGAGTGTATAACCCGCCAGCTGCATTTTCTTAATGTCTTAAGAATATCTTTTCTTAATGTATTTTCTTAATTTTCTTAATGTCATCGTTCAACATAAGATATTACAGTTTTAAATGTCCCGTTGGTAGGATATACATGCTTTCTGTTTGTTTATTTTACAGCTATTGAACATTAGCTAGCAGAACGGAAGGCATGGGCAGATTAGCCACTCATCGCCTGATCCTCACAAGGCACACTGATCTCTTTCTGCGAAATCTTGTGTTTCCTTCTCCAGCTAATAACGGGGTTCTGGCCCTGGTCGGATGTCTGTATTATATCCCCCCCGTCCGACTCGATTAAGAAGAACTCTTCGTCCAGTTTGAGGTGAGCAATCGCAGTTCTGATGCCCAGAAGCTCTTTTCGGTCATAATAGATGGTAGCAGCAACATTATATACAAAACAAGTTACGAACAATGCCATGATGGGTACCGACTTAAGAGCTTCATAACACATTCATAAGCCCAACAAAACACATTCATAAGGGATTAGAGTATTGAGTCACTGCAGTGAGCTCCTTTGGACGACAGGGAGTCTTTACCCGCCATTAGGCTGCATTTCAGGGTGCAATAATGTTGTTAACATAGATAAGGGTGCCTACATAAGGACTTTGTCATGACTGTCCTGATCAGGTCAGGTTACAGGAGACCACAACACTACAGATTATCTCTCAACCCCAACAGAGGAGGAGAGATCTAGGGTTCTGAAGATGTGGGGGTTTTATGACCCCTCACACCCATGGTAAATCTTATTCCTTTTGTCCTGTTACTCTGGAGAACCAGCCTCAAAACATTAAACATGAAATAAAGGGACTTTGGAACAATGGTTTCCGTCAGCCACAACGGTGGTCATGACGATAGATGGAATCATGAAAATGTATGTCATTTTTGTTTTGTTATTAAAGGTTAATAGATGACGTTATTACGAAAACAATGTCACATCAACAGTTTACCTAGTATATGTTTGATGTTTATACATTGTACGTTGTATGGAAAATGTCCAAATCAAAGAGAATGTTTTGGTAAAGATGAAATGTGAAGTTAGTTGTCTAAAATTGGATTTGAGTCAAATCTAGACCTTGCTCTTAACTTGGTACGCCCAGAGAATTGCCCTAAAGGCGGTTACGCCCACTTCTGACCCGAGGGTATAAAACCTGTGCGTGAAGAATTTACAGATAAGACTACGTGACCCAAGCTGCAGCCGAGGTCTAAAAAAGTAAACGAACCCAACATGCAACACAAGTTTGAAGACAATAAATATTTTTCTACCCAAGCTACAGATGAGTAGCTGTGTCTAAGCGGGTGAATTCAAGTCGAACCCCCAAACCTCCTCTCCTCATCGAATCGGGGTATCTACACGGTTTCATTCCTGCGCTGTGAGCTCTGAGCTACAGAGCTGTCTGTCCTCAGAAGAGTCCTTCCAGATCAAGGACGAAGGAACACTGACATTATGAGGACAACCAAAGAGTTGCGCCGGAGAAGTGCGTCATTGAGCAGCCTGAACGGGGCAAGGCTAGGGTTAGAATAAGCATAGCTGACAAATTCACCCAAATGTATATTTCTCTCGTGTACTTTCTCTTTTTCTCTCTCTTTTAAATCCCCATTTTGGGTAACACGCGCCATAGTGTGTTGGCCTGTTATACTAAGTTCTAATCAATAGCCTGGAATGTGTTTTTGTGTATGTATATCTTTTATCATCATTTTAGCTTTCTAGTAAATAAATACTCAACTAAGATGGGTGTGGTACGAACTCATTGGTGAGACCCGGGTCCGTGCAGATTCTCGGATTATGTGACGTTCAGAACGAGACTGTAGAGGTAACTGGTTAATTAGCGGCTGTTGTAAAATCGATATTCTGATATTCTTTGAGTTACTTTGGGAAATATAAACTCAATAAAACTAATTTTCCCATGGTGCCCCAGGTTAATGAGTTAATAATTGCTTGATTCAGTTAATTACGCAATTAGAAACCTTTAATCATTCAATGAGCAACAGTCGTCACATTAGCTAATACAACGCCACGACAACTTCATAACACATTCAAAGGCCTGACTCAAAGCATTCATAATCACTTCTCTTTATCAGCTGTTTGGTGGCACATTAGGCTCCCAAAAAGGATATGTCAACACACATTAGGTGGCTTAGATGATTAATCGTTATTATTTAGATATTGTGGTAAAGCAAACACTGATGCAAACATTGAGTTAATACCTTCCCTGGGGCAACATGTTCACCTTCTGTATGTATGATCTAAACATAGACACATTCATGAATAATGGAGTACAATGGTTGTTGTTGTTGTTGTGCAGCAGGAAAACCTCAATGGTATGCCTTGTCATTCAGATGGAACATATTTTATTCAGTGTCAACAAATTGTAATGTTTACTGTATTTTAGCGCACACAGCTTGAAATCTCTCTTAGAGAATCTCTCTGTGTTGGTATTCAACTCTCGGTCTCTCTGGTATTGTTCTATGGTCATTTAATTAAGCGTATTCTTTGGAGTAAGAAATCTTTGAGGTTCTTATCAACACGCCTCTTGCAAAACATCTCCAAAATGTAAATGAAAAATGTGTCACCTCAACAACAACAAAAAACACACCTTGAAAAACAGTTTTCATTGACGTAGTAGAAAACTGAAATCAACAAGCCACAATGACGTATCACAGGGGTCATTTGTAATGTCCCAATCAATCCAGTCTAGTGTAGACACACAGGGACATAACAACTGTCAATCAATCACGCTAGTGACGGTAATAAACCACACAGTTGTCTTTCTCCTCTCTGTCTGTCACACACACACACCAGTCAGTCTGTCACCTGTCTATTCCTCTGGATCGGATCTGAGTAGAGTATGGATGATCTGTCAGCCTCTGTTGATTGAAAATCTATCTCATTTGCTGTTTTCCTAAACAAATCAGCCACGTCAATCAAGGGTTTTGTGCAGAAATGGATCCTATAGTGTACTAAACACCAGTTTGCTAATAGAAAACTCTGGCACTTAAGTTTCTTTTTCCTTTCACCCTTCCATAGCTATTACAAATTGTAACCCTAAAAATACATGGTACCACAAGAAGTCTTACGCTGTGGACATGAGAAACACAATGTCACAGACTGACTGGTTTATGAACTTATTCATATTTCCTCCAAACACCTCCAGGCTTCAACCACATAGCTGCTCTAACAGAATATATTTGAGGGGTGGATCGAAGAGAATAATGCCACATCACATTTTAAAGCTTCAAGGAAATCTCTCTGTACAATATCATCACTTGAAGATGGAATTTCTTTGGTTGTGCGGCCCTTATGTTGTCCCCCTCCTCCTCCTCCTCCTCCTCCGTCTTCTTGTTCTCCTCCTCCGTCTTCTTGTTCTCCCCCTCCTTAAACTCAGATGCAGAACTTCTACACACAGTGTGTTCGTCCCAAATGGCACCCTATTCATTACTTTTGACCAGCCCCCACTGGGGCACTGGTCGAAAATAGTGCACAATACAAGGGATACAGTGCCATTTGGGACTTAGACAGTTTTACATGTTAATCATTTAGAAGACGCTCTTACCCAGAGCGACTTACAAGAGCAATTAGGGTTAAGTGCCTTGCTCAAAGGGACATCGACAGATTTGTCCCCTAGTCAGCTTGGGGGTTGAAACCAGTGACATTTCGGTTATTGTCCCAATGCTCTTAACCAGCTAGAGTACCTGCCGACAATGTTTCATCAACATTTTTCTGGTCCCTTAATTCAGTCACTGACTGCCAGTCATAACTGTGATGTTATCTCTTAACCTGCGTCCATACACTTTCTAAACCAACTTAATTCATGTTTGCTTACAGCTAAGGAGCATGTCCCAAATGGTACACTATTCCCTATATAGTGCACTACTTTTGGCCAGGGCCCATAGAGCACTATGAAGGAAATAGGGTGCCATTTGTGATAAAACATGGGCCTTTCAGACGGCATTCTGCACACACTCCCTTTAATGCAACTGAGTGGTCTAATTTTTGGCTGCACTTTAAGTTGACAGGTACTCTGCAAACACCTGACACCATGTTTTGGATGGTGATGGCACTTGACTAAGGAGGGGTTTGAACCAGGAGACTGCATAACTATGTACCAAATGGTACCCAATTCCCTATATAGTGCACTACATTACCAAAATGTAGTGCACTATATAGAGAAGAGGGTGCCATTTGGGACGAAGACCATGACTGCAGCCGCCTTTGGAAAATAAAATACAGGTTCTGCTTTCAAAGAAGATGGAGGTCAAGTAGTGCTATTGTTGGCACTCTCTCCCACCATCTACAGTGCCTTCAGCAAGTATTCATACCCTTTGACTTATTCCACATTTTGTTGTCTTACAGCCCAAATTCAAAATTGATTTAAAAAAAATGTATCACCCATCTACACACAACACCCCATAATGACAAAGCTAAAACCGTTTCTTTAAAAAAAAAAGCACATTAATTGAAAGAATTGAGCTAAAGTGCCTCCAATTTCCTCTGATCATCCTGGAGATGTCGCTACAACACTGCAATGGCGCCGGAGAGGATGGCTGACATTTTATTGGCTCTTAATTAAGCATTTAATTAAGCATTTCACTGTAAGCATTTCGCAAACCCTCCAGGTTTGGATGAGGTAGGCCGTCATTGAAAATAAGAATTTGTTCTTAACTGACTTGCCTAGTTAAATAAAGATTCAATAAATACAAATAAAACAAAAGTAATGTCTACACCTGTTGTTGTATTCAGCGCATGTGACAAATAAAATGTTATTTTATTTGAACTTGATTTGAGTCCGCCTGTGGCTAGGGCTGTTATGGTGACCTTATTCCCGCCCCACCGGCGGTCACAAGTCATGATGCCAGTCGAATTCCACGTGACTGTTTAGTCACAGTTCTCCAAGCTCTGATGCTGCTGATGGTCATTAGTAGCCTACCAAACTTGCTAACTCTGTCACGGCATCGTAAGAATTAGACCAAAGTGCAGGGTGGAGCGCGTACATTATCCTTTTATTTTAGTAAATGTCGCCAACATAAACAACAAATGAAAAACAACTGGGAAGCTTACAGGGCTATAGTGCCACGAACAAAGGTAACTACCCACACTGAAGGAGGGAAAAAGGGCTACCTAAATATGATTCCCAATCATAGACAACGATAGACAGCTGTCCCTGATTGAGAACCATACCAGGCCAAAACATAGAAATAAAGAAACATAGAAAACAAAACATAGAATGCCCACCCCACATCACACCCTGACCTAACCAAATAGAGAAATAAGATGGCTCTCTAAGGTCAGGGCATGACAAATTGGCTGGTACTCAGCACTCTATTGTCCCTCTAATAACTCTAAAATCAATGCAAATGTATTCAAATCTAATCAAACACTTCATGAGTGCCCATGGGCTCATGTTGCGCAGCATTTATACAGGCTTTGCAATTTCGTGAGAAAACATAGTGATGGCCTCTATTAAAAAGAGGAGGATCCCATCAGCTTTCTATAGGCTAGGCCTACTACAGTAGATTTATTTCTCAACTTCCCTAATATTAAGCACATTGCTTATCTTTACAACAGGAGTATAGCCTACCTGCCTGGCATGAAAATAAACCACGGGGAAAAAGCATCCTCCATTTGCTATTTAAGTGCATAGATTACATTTTTCCCCTTCCCCTGTTTCGAGACAAGTGCATGATAATGGTCCATTCTAAATCCAAACAAATTTATATTATTTAGTATATGTAAAGACAAGATTAAATCAAGAATAGTGTGATGGTGACAATATTAGCCTATCACTTGAATGATGTGAATGAAAGCTTTTATTGATGTGAAAGCTTTTATTTTGTGAGACTTTTTCAAATTATAGTGCACACCTCATGTAGCCTAGCTCTCATGACTGAGAGTCATGTGAGTGAGAGGTGCTTTGGCATGCAGCCGGGAGAAGGGAATTATAATTATTATATTCAGCCCAAGGGTTCAACGGCCATTGACATGAATTTTCTTAAGGGGGCATTACGGCCACACAAAGGGGATGTAGCCAGGAAATGTTATGCATTATCCTTGTGCTTGTGAAATTGTGAATGAGAGACTGATGAAGTGTGTAAAGCCTGCACAAAAAAACTAAGCAGAGCTCATGCTTTTCATGCAACTTTTTCAAATCATCATTAGAGTCGCATCATACAGCCTTATAATGTATTAAAATCAAAACATATAGCCCAACATTTGTATTACAACTAAAGTGACATAAAAAAAACTCTAAATGAAGCATGTAGGAGTAGCTGTTTCTTTGTTAACCGCTAAAACACTGAATAGCTGCATGTGCGCATGTCACACCCTGACCTTAGAGAGCCGCTTTATGTCTCTATTTGGTTTGGTCAGGGTGTGATGTGGGGTGGGCATTCTATGTTCTGTTTTCTATGTTTTTGTTTTTCTATGTTTTGGCCGGGTATGGTTCTCAATCAGGGACAGCTGTCGATTGTTGTCTCTGATTGGGAATCATACTTAGGCAGACTTTTTCCCTTCTGTCATTGTGGGAAGTTGTCTTTGTTAGGGGCACTAGAGCCCTTGTAAGCTTCACGGTCGTTTTTGTTATTTCTTGTTTTGGTGGCGACATTTTAACAAATAAAATAAAATGTACGCTCACCACTCTGCACCTTGGTCTCATTCCGACGACGGCCGTGACAGCACACTCCCTCAAATCTTTTGGATAAAACATCCTTTCTATTTTATTCAGCTATGTTCAATTGTATTCTTCAAACTATAAAATAACGTAAAATAATGCCATGGAATTCTAAGCACATCTTGTCTGCTAAATGAACTAGTGTAGCCCACAGCCATATGGCATATTCAGATCAGGGCCTAACATAAGGACAACTCAGAGTATGCTATTCTTTTCTTCTGAAATAGACTACATTTTCTTCATATGCTTACAGTATTTAGACCTGTCTAAGATAATTCATGTATTTATTGTGATGGTGTAGGCTATATTATACTTTTTTTTACATGTAGATGTTCCAAAGGTCTGCATCAGTGGCTTGTAGGCTGTGTGGAAGCCAGGAGATGATAAATGTGTTTATGTTAATTAACGGTCAATTAATTACCGTGAGACTGACAGTTATTTACAGCCCTACCTGTGGGCAATTCAATTGTTTGGACATGATTTAGAAGGAAACACACCTGTCCATAAAAGTTCCCACAGTTGACAGTTTATGTCAGAGCAGAAACTATACCATGAAGTCCAAAGAACTGTCCGTAGATCTCCTAGATAGATTTGTGATGAGGCATATTTCTGGGGAAGGTTATAAAACATATATCTGGGGAAGAGAGTGTTGAAAGTTTCCAAGACACCAGTGGTCCCCATCATTGGGAAATGAAAAAAATATGGAACTACTCAGACTCTGCCTAGAGCTGGCCGTCCGACCAAACTGAGAAACCAGGCAAGAAGGACCTTGGTCTGAGAGGTGACCAAAAACCCAATGACCACTCTCACAAAACTACAGCCAGGCGGAGATGCAAAATCATTCGCAAGGAGATTCCTTCAAAAATATTATTTGAAGATTAACCTGCTAGTAGGAACGGTCTCTAAAGTACTTCACCAATCTGGGCATTATGGGATAGTGGCCAGACCAAAGCCACTTCTGAGAAAAAGGTTGTGAATATTGTGTAAATTAGATTAGTCTCTATATCAATTTCAATACATTTGATGAAGGCACTGTATGGGATCTTTTATCTAGATATTATCAATGTACCTTCTTTCCAACTCACCGGAGCCCTACAGGAGCTGGCAGACACAGCAACACTATCTGGAAGACAGGCATCAATGTTGTGATTCCACATATCAATCACAAATGAAGGAGTTTTGGCAACCATTGCCCCACCTCTCACGATGGTGCAGTGTGTTGCCAGATTTAATGACAGTTGGAAATTGGCATACAAAGCATTGTGTAAAGTTATTCTCCACTACAATGAAAAGGTCATCTAAAGTTGATCATTTACGAGGGCAGCCAAAACGTTCAATATGAAAATGTTCATTTTAAAAGGGTAAGGACAGCAATTTACTTTAGAGTTTGGTTAGTAGGTTCTGTAGTCTTGCCAACTCCTATGGTCATTGTAACATCAAACACAAGGCTGTACAGCAAAAACAGATCTGGGACTAGGCTGGGGTAATAGATGGCAGGGGGTGGGGTTAAAGGTCCGTTCTAAAAGTATCCAGTCAGCAGGTCTTCTGTCAGGAGACAGCCAATCAGAACGGAGCCAGCTGGCGTGGTTTGGGATGCCAGAGGAAACGACAGGCAGGTTACAGGATGGTCCTCCCTCCCCCTGTGTCCGTGAGTGTGTGCATGCTTATATCAGCATATCCCACGTGTGTGTGTATGTGTTTGTGTGGATTCCCATATAGGACAATCTGGTTTATTTTGCAGTCATATCTTAAAGGAATTTTCTCCTTATTACTAGAGAAATTAGAATTAGAAGTCACTGTAAAACACCACACCTTCAAGGAACCAATGATTAAACTCTCAAAGTTGGCCTTTCTTTACATTTTCCAACTTTAGACCCACCATGCATCCATCCCCTGAATCATAACACTCTTATTCAGACTACAAATGATTGTATTGTACTCTAACTTCAAAAAATTGTCACAGCCTTCTAAATCTGATTGATGCTGGCAGGAGGATCCGGAGGACGTAATGAGTTTGTGTGTTTTGTTGAACTTTTTGTTTGGCCAGGCCACGTTGGCCATATGGCTAATAAGGCTGAACCAAGCCAAAGGGATGGTCTCTGTGTGCATTTCGGTTGAATATGAGTTTTATAAAAATGATTAACTGTGTTGAGACGTTTCAGGGGGTATGGGGGCTCAGCGGGGCTGTCTGTACGTCTGGAGAGGATGAACGGTTGTAATGTGGGGCTGGAGGGTGCAGGTAGCCTAGTGGTTAGAGCGTTGGGCCAGTAACTGAAAGGTTGATGGTTCACATCCCTAATTGCTCCTGGAAGTTGCTCTGGATAAGAGTGTCTGCTAAATGTATCGTAATGTGATTTTGTGGAGGTTGTAGTGGGTTGCTATGGGGGTGGTGGTGGTGGTTTTAGTGTAACGAAGATGTCTGATTAAAGTAAGACAAGAAGTCAAGTCTCTCTCTCCCTTTCTCTCTGCTGTGGAGGTGAGAGTTCAGGTTGGCAACAAGCCTCCTTCTATCCCAGCTGCACTGAAATGAGGAGCCAAACGGCTCATCAGTTCAGCCACTGTGGGAGACAGAGTTAAAAACCGCGAATGCATCGTTAATTACTTGGGTTTGGTTTGTGGGTTAAGGACTTCAGAGCTCCCCTTTGTGTACCTCGTGTGTGACCTCCCTGCTCCCTCCTCCATCCACCCCAACCCATCCACATCATGAAGAGTTCTGCAGCCAGGTGGAGGTGTGTGGGTATGGGGGAAGGAGAGCAGCATGGCTTCTGTCACTCAGACCACACCGTGTGTGTGGGTCTGGCAGGCCCCACTAGGACCAACTGGCAGATGGCTGCTCCAGGATAATGAACCTGTGACATCTGAAGCGCCTTAGGGCCAACCCGCCAATGGCCCGACAGGCTAACAAACTCACCTGGATCCTCCGGGGAACCAGTCCATTCTTCTCCTCTCTTCTTCCCCCTCTCCTCTCTTTTCCTCCTCTCCACCTCCTCTCCTCTCCCTCCTCCCACTCCACTAGCTAAAATAACTTAAGAACTAGAAGCAGAAGTGAATTGATTCTCCTCCTCCACACGCAGGATAAGAAGTTAAAGGTCTGGAGGATAAAAGCACAGACAGAATTTAGGTGGGTGTTTTAGTGGAAGAATAGTGCTGTCTTGGATTGAATTTTCTGTCATTCACTGGAAGAGAGACAAATCAATTCTGGTGATGTCTTTATTTGTTAAGTGCTGCTGAATTGGATTAGGTTAGGTTTTTGTTTTGCGTTGGTTCGTGCTATATTCGAAGTTCAGCTGCCTGCCGTAACCAACGGGCAGCATATAAACAAATTCAGGTTCATGTTTACAGCAAGTTAGAAAACATGTTAACTGCAGACCTTAAAGGGACATCCAGCAGTGGACGACATTAATAATATGTACCCATTTGATTCTTGAAGAATAGAACTTGCCTCATGAGCTTAGTTTAAATGTCATACCCCATCAGAACCCAATATATAAGATTATTTTACTCCAATGTTGTAAACAAAGTAAGTGTAAAAAAACACTGTATATAGTCAAAATATGGTCTTGCATTAATGGCCATGTACTCTCTTAATCTCCACCCAGCACAGCCAGAAGAGGACTGGCCACCCTTCGGAGCCTAGTTCCTCTCGGCTTTTCCTAGGTTCCTACCGTTCTATAGTTTTTTCTAGCCACTCTGCTTCTACATCTACATTGCTTGCTCTTTGGGGGTTTAGGCTGGATATCTGTAGAAGCACTTTGTGACAACTGCTGATGTAAAAAGGGCTTTATAAAATAAATGTGATTGATGGATTAAAGCCCCCATGCAGTCTTTGTAATGTTATTTTTAAATCATCACTGTATGACTGATAGGATGGTTTAGAACCCACCCCCTTACCCAGATGAACAGTCATTGGTCTATTATAATCAGATCACAATGTGAAAATAATGATAATGCTCTTTTTGTAAGAGCCGTTTGAAAAAATTGCATTATCATTATTTTCACAATGTGATCTGATTATAATAGATATCATAATTATTTTCACAATTTCAGAGTGTAATTTCGACCTCATAGTGTGGAAATATCCTAAAAGAAATAACCTTTTTAACCCTTTTTCTCCCCAATATTTGTGGTATCCAATTGGTAGTTACAGTCTTGTCTCATCGTTGCAACTCCTGTACAGACTCGGGAGAGGTGAAGGTCGAGAGCCGTGCGTCCTCCAAAACATAATCCAAACCAGCCACACTGCTTCTTGACACAATGCCCGCTTAACCCGAAAGCCAGCCACACCAATGTGTTGGAAACACTGTACACCTGGCAACCATGTCAGTGTGTATGCGCCCGGCCCACCACAGGAGTCGCTAGAGCGCGATGGGACAAAGACATCCCTGCCGGCCAAACACTCCCCTAACCCGGACACCGCTGGGCCAATTGTGCGCCGCCCCATGGGTCTCCCGGTCGCAGCCGGTTGCCAGGATCTCTAGTGACACAGCTTGCACTGCGATGCAGTGTCTTAGACCACTGCGCCACTCAGGAGGCCAGAAATCACATTTTTATCAAATCAAATGTTATTGGTCACATACACACGATTAGCAGATGTTATTGGTCACATACACACGATTAGCAGATGTTATTGGTCACATACACACGATTAGCAGATGTTATTGCGAGTGTAGCGAAAACAGTATATCATTTACATTTACATTTAAGTCATTTAGCAGACGCTCTTATCCAGAGCGACTTATATCCATATGAGATGAAGAAATGCAAGATATGTAAGCATAATTATGTGAATGAGATACTGTAGAATAGTATAGAAAACAGTATATACACATGAGATTAGTAATGCAAGATATGTAAACATTATTAGGTAACTAAGATACCATAGAATAGTATAGAATACAGTATATACATATGAGATGAGTAGTGCCAGATATGTAAACATTATTAAAGTGACTAGTGTTCGATTCCTTAAAGTGGCCAGTGATTCCTATAAGCCCAATCCCTCAGCTTTTGACCAAAACAGTGGCAGGGACAGAACTTTGGTATTGTTTCAACTGCTGATTGGCCCTTTAAGTAAGGCTTATCAAAATTATTTTAGAGTTTATTTCATGATTTATTAACCTTTATCATTGTTGTAGCAACTCTGAATAATCCGAGCCATAAACGGACCTATTTTAACCTTTTTTTTAATGATTTTGCTCACAGCTTGGCTTTCAATGCTGAGTTGTTTGAGAAGTGAGTGAGTTTTTAGAGGTTTTAACCTAGACTGCACTACATGGGATCTATTCCAAAAAGGGCATTCTCTGACAGCATCAGGATCATTGAAAGGGCAAACTCCCTGTCTGTGCCATTTGGAAGAGAGGCAGACCGATGCCAAACTGTCAATATCCAATCAGCTTTCCACTTTTCAAGTTGAAACTCAATAACTGCACAAATTATGTATGAATCTCATTTCATTTATTGAGAATTAAATTACAAAACATTACTAGACTAGAAGAAAACAACCCTTTACTTTTCTCTCCTATCATACATTTAACATGGTGCTAAAACATTTACACGTCAACTAACAGAGACCATAAAGACACAATCAAGGGTGCATGGTGGGATGCTTGTAGCCTAACAGACTGGAAGGGTGAGGGGAGAAGGTTCAATCATTCAATTTCCGTCAAGATGGCTTTCATTAATGTTCAATTTAAATTTGCTATGACAGGACTCCAAATTGACTGGCAAAGGTTCATTTCTATGCTCACCAGTATGAAAAGATAATGAGGCAAGCCAGCTGTAAAGGAGCATCACTGTCATTTGTTTCAATGTATTTATATTGTATTTATATATCTAGGATCCTAAAATGTCAATCTATTGTCACATCCGGTTCATTTATATTTTCCAATCAGCTCAGTCTTTACCTGTTTGTTTCAATGTTAGATTGAGTGGAATGTGCCTTTAATTGTTAGAGGGTCACTTTCAAGCATTGCTAAATAGCTGATTGAGCACAACCGTGGCCTACTGCCTCAAGAGCTTCAGTTTGTTTAAATGGGGGATGGTATTCAGTGTGTGAAGGTGACTGCTGGTATGTCATGCAAGTTTTAATAAAAATATTACCTATTTATTATGATATCACCGTCTCATCAATTTGAGATGGCATCGGCCAGCTCCCTCACACCCGGCTTGCATACCGTCAGCACTGATTCTGTGGGAAGTCAGTGGAAGAGAAGACAGTCCAGAGAAGTTAAATGGACATTTTAATCTAGAGAGGTGGAAATCTGTTGTATTAAAACACTGAATTAGATAAGGAGGCACTGCATCTTTTACCTAACTACTCATGTCTACAGTGCATGTGGAAAGTATTCAGACCACGTGTCCTAAAATGTATTAAATAGTTTGATGAGGGACAATCTACACACAATACCCAATAATGACAAAGCAAAAACAGGTTTTTAGAAATTAGCAAATGTATCAAATAAAAAAACTGAAATATCACATTTAAATACGTATTCAGACCCTTTACTCAGCACTTTGTTGAAGCACCTTTGGCAGCAATTACAGCCTCGAGTCTTCTTGGGTATGACGCTACAAGCTTGGCACACCTGTATTTGGATAGTTTCACCCATTCTTCTCTGTATAGCTGCTGCACAGCTATTTTCAGGTCTCTCCAGAGATGTTAGATTAGGTTCAAGTCCAGTCTCTGGATGGGCCACATTCAGAGACTTGTCCCGAAGTCACTCCTGTGTTGTCTTGGATGTGTGCTTAGGGTCATTGTCCTGTTGGAAGGTGAACCTTCACCCCAATGATCTCTCTGTACATTGCTCCGTTCATCTTTCCCGTGATCCTGACGAGTCTCCCAGTCCCTGCCACTGAAAAACATCCCCACAGCATGATGCTGCCACCACCATGCTTCACCATGGGGATGGTGCCAGGTTTCCTCCAGAAGTAACGCTTGGCATTCAGGCCAAAGAGATAAATCTTGGTTTCATCAGATCAGAGAATCTTGTTTCTCATGGTCTGAGAGTCTTTAGGTGCCTTTTGGCAAACTCCAAGTGGGCAGTCATGTGCCTTTTACTGAGGAGTGTCTTCCGTCTGGCCGCTCAACCATAAAGGCCTGATTGGTGGAGTGCTGCAGAGATGGGAGAACCTTCCAGAAGGACAACCATCTCCACAGAACAACTCTGGAGCTCTGTCAGAGTGACCATCAGGTTCTTGATCACCTCCCTGACCAAGGCCCTTCTTCAACGATTGCTCAGTTCGGCCGGACCGCCATCTCTAGGAAGAGTCTTAGTGGTTCCAAACTTCATCCATTTAAGAATAATGGAGGCCACTGTGTTCTTGGGGGGGATCTTCAATGCAGAAGAAATGTTTTTATCCTGCCTCTGAGCTCTGCGGATATTTCCTTCGACCTCATGGCTTGGTTTTTGCTCTGACATGCACTGTCAACTGTGGGACCTTATATAGACAGGTGTGTGCCTTTCCAAATCATGTCCAATCAATTGAATGTACCACAGGTGGACTCCAATCAAGTTGAGATGTTTCTACAAGAATTATCAATGGAAATAGGGGTGGCAGGTAGCCTAGTGGTTAGTGCATTGGGCCAGTAACCGAAAGTTTGCTAGATCAAATCCCCGAGCTGCCGTTCTACCCGTGAACAAGGCAGCTAGCCTAGGAACAGTGGGTAGTCATTGTAAATAAGAATTTGTTCTTAACTGACTTGCCTAGTTAAATAAAGGTTAAATAAATAAAATTAAAAAACAGGATGCACCTGAGCTCAATGTTGAGTCTAATAGCAAAAGGGTCTGTATACTTATGTATAAGGTATTTCTGTTTTTGATATATATATATATATATATATATATATATATATATATAAATGAGCAAAAATGTCATTAAAAACTTTTCGCTTTATCATTATGGGGTATAGTGTGTAGATTAATGAGGGGAAAAAAATATTATCAATTTTGGAATAAGGCCGTAATGTAACAATGTGGAAAAAGTGAAGGGGTCTGATTACTTTCCAAATGCACTGTAATTGAATATAGCCTCTACAGTCTCATAATACTGTACGCTTTTAAATCATTTCCAAGATTACTGAGTGGCGTGAGCATTGCTGCTGGTCAGTAGATAACCATGTATTGTACATATACTTCAGTAAAGTTTCTTCTCTGCATTATACAGGCCTCTTTTTTTGTCTTCTTTGACCACTGGAGACTTGGCTGGAGGAAAGGATCTTGGGTTGTGCCCTAGGGTGGGGGTCGAATGTGGGCATTGACCACAGGGAGAGGACAAGCCTGGGAAAAGTAGAAACATAAGCCTAGACTTAATCAGCTCAAGCGTTAACCCGGAATAGCCGACACTGGCATAGCTGGTGTTTTGGTGGTGTCAGAGTTGTAACTACATTTGAGCTGTCAAATCGGTGAGAGGTTTCTTGTGAAGCCACACCCATCCCACTCACATTAGAAGTTCAGAATGAGAACACATAGGCTATATAGAAACAACGACACTTTAATTGAAATCATTAAACAAAATAATAAGGATTTGTATCAGCCTAATTGAGGTGTAAATTACAACAAACATTCCAATTTGTAACAATGCTGGGATTATTACTAATGTGAGTGGGCACATCCAATGGCCAGGTTCTTGATGGGTATAATGCTGGGATTATTACTAATGTGAGTGGGCGCATCCAATGGCCAGGTTCTTGATGGGTATAATGCTGGGAGACATTCACTGGCTCTAACACCTCCGACGCTGTCTAAATAAAAACAATGGAACTGCTCTGCAGTTGTCGGTTATTCCCAAAGCCGTTTGCTGATTCGACAACTCTAACGCAGTTCAAATCAAACCAAATCAAATGTTATTTGTCACACGCGACGAATACAAGAGGTGTAGACTTTATGGTGAAATGCTTACTTTGGAGCGCTTTCCCAACGATGCAGAGTTTAAAAAGTAATAAAAGATTAGCAAAAAAAAATCAAAAATAGTAACAAGATAAAAACAATAACAAGGCTATATACGAGGAGTACCGGAACCAAGTCAATGTGCAGTAGTTGAGGTGATTGAGATAATATCTACATGTAGATAGGGGTAAAAGTCACTAGGCAATCAGGATTAACAGAGTGTGAAAGTGTGTGTGAGTGTGGGTGTGTTGGAATGTCATTGTAGTATGTGTGTGAGTTTGGGTGAGTCCAGTGAAAGGACGTCAGTGCAAAGAAAAGGGGGGTCAATGCAAATAGCCATTTTAATGAGCTTCTGGTTATCATATATTGTGTGTGTGTGTCAGGACCCACTGAGATGGATACTCCCAGTCATACCAACTAGGGCTATATGCCAATACATTTGGTCATGACTACCATGCTCTTTGTGGGTGTATGCATAAGAGGTTTTTAGAAATATCTAATCGTTTGGGTGTTGAGTCAATTATTCTCTAATTGTACAGCGATACCAAACAGTTCTCTTCCGCTATAATATCAAACTGTTCCATTAATGGTACAATCATACTGTGATTCCATAGACACGTGGCTTAATTATAAAATAATTAGAAGAAAGAAATATATATACACACAAAGGCATATAAAAGCAATCTGAGATGTCATAAATGTATTGAATCTCCTTGATGCATGTATGGTTGGAGCATGTTCACATTTTCCAGATTGCATGTGTAACCCTATGGCCCCTGGTCAAATGAAGTACACTATAGTGAACAGGGTGCCATTTGAGACACAGTCCATAAGTCCACACACACACACACACACACACACACACACACACACACACACACACACACACACACACACACACACACACACACACACACACACACACACACACACAGCAGACTCCAGTAGTTTTAATTAGGTGCAGCTTCTCAGTGAAGAAGTCATAAAGCTGTCTCGGCCTCAGTGGTGAAGAACAGACAGAACAAGAAAAAGATTCAAACTCCATTTCGACTCCCTTTTGTCCTCTAAAAACCCTTTTTGTAGTGTTGTTACCTCGTCCACAGGTTAATTACTACCACATATAAAGAGAGATGGTTGGTGGACAAGAACACAGCTATATTCCCTAGTTAACTTATTCTCTCAGGCCCAATGTTTTACTATACTGAACAAAAATATAAAAAGCAACACGCTGTACAAGACTGTGTGTGTGAATGCACTCTGAGATGGATACTCCCAGCCACGCCAACTAGGCCTTTATCTGAATACATTTGACTATGACCATCATGCTCTGTGTGGGTGTATGCATACAGTAAGAAGTGTTTAAAAATATCTTATTGTGTGGGTGTTGAGTCAATTACTCTCTATTTGTACATCAATAACAAACCATTCTCTTCCCCTTAGAATATCAAACTTGCATTAATGATAAAATCATATTGTGATTCAAGTAAAACCATACACGTGGCTTAATTAGAAAATAATTAAATCATACAAAAGTACAACTATACACAGGAGGCATTCTTAGGAAATCTGAGATGCAATCAAATGAATTGAATCACATTGATGTAGTCCATGTATGGGTGATTCATATGTACCAAATCACACGTTTCACCCTAGGCACGCACACACTTTTGTCTATATTTTTCTTGTCTAATTAAAAGATATTAGTTATGCATGGTCAAAGGCAAGGAGCTCAAATCCACACGCACACACACAGCAGACTCCAGTAGTTTTAATTAGGTGCAGCTTCTCAGTGAAGAAGTCATAAAGCTGTCTCGGCCTCAGTGGTGCAGAACAGACAGAACAGGAAAAAGATTCAAACTCCATTTCGACTCCCTTTTGTCCTCTGAAAACCCTTTTTGTAGTGTTGTTACCTCGTCCACAGGTTAATTACTACCACATATAAAGAGAGATGGTTGGTGGACAAGAATACAGCTATATTCCCTAGTTAACTTAGTTTCTCAGGTCCACTGTTTAACTACACTGAACAAAAATATAAAAATGCAACATGCAACCATTTCAAAGATTTTACTGAGTTACAGTTCATATGAGGACATCTATCAATTGAAACTTAATTGGGCCCTAATCTATGAATTTCACATGACTGGAAATACAGACATGAATCTGTTAGTTAATTACTACCACATATAAAGAGAGACTACATCTAAATTCCCTGGTTAACTTAGTTTCTCAGGTCTACTGTTTTACTATATTGATGTACCCATTTACTCTTTGTCTAGAGGTGTATTATGTTATCTTTCTCACATTTTTATTTATTTATCTACACTTTATGGAACAAATTCACTCTACTAATGAATTGCATCCATATCATTTATGAGTTAGCCCCACATACTTATGAACGGCTGAGCCTGATGTCCTTTGCCTCACAATTTCTCAACTGGCAGCTTCATTAAATAGTATCCGCAAAACTCCAGTCTCAACGTCAACAGTGAAGAGGCGACTCCGGAATGTTGGCCTTCCAGGCAGAGTTCCTCTGTCCAGTGTCTGTGTTATTTTGCCCATCTTAATTTTTTCTTTTTATTAGCCAGTCTGAGATATGGCTTACTCTTTGCAACTCTGCCTAGAAGTCAAGCATCCTGGAGTCGCCTCTTCACTGTTGAAGTTTTGCAGGTACTATTTAATGAAGCTGCCAGTTGATGACTAGTGAGGCGTTTGTTTCTCAAACTAGACACTTATGTACTTGTCCTCTTGCTCAATTGTGCACCGGGGCCTCCCACTACTCCTCTTGCTATTCTGGTTAGAGCCAGCTTGCACTGTTGTGTGAAGGGAGTAGTGCACTGCCTTGCACAATATCTTCAGTTTCTTGGCAATTTCTCACATAGAATAGCCTTCATTTCTAAGAACAAGAATAGACTGATGAGTTTCAGAAGAAAGTAATTTTTTTATGGCCATTTTGAGCCTGTAATCGAACTCACTAATTCTGATGCTCCAGATACTAAACTAATCTAAAAGAGGCCAGTTTTTAGCTGTGCTAACATAATTGCAAAAGTGTTATCTAATGATCAATTAGCCTTTTAAAATTATGAACTTGCATTAGCGAACACAACGTGCCATTGGAACACAGGAGTAATGGTTAACATTAACAATGTCTACACTGTATTTCTGATCAATTTGATCTTATTTTAATGGACAAAAAAAATCTGCTTTTCTTTCAAAAATGTATAGGCCTCTCATCTTTTTAAGTGGGAGAACTTGCACAATTGGTGGCTGACTAAATACTTTTTTGCCCCACTGTATATATTGGGGTAAATGGAGGGTGGATTAGGGGGAGCGCAGAAAGTTTACATTCTGTCAGAACATGTTATTGTTAAATCTCATGGCTCCTAATGAGAGAGGCAAAGGGCAACAGTCTGGTTTCAGTCACTGATAAGGTTGAGGAGCCCTGGATTAGGCAGGAGTGAGGAATTCGGCCCGAGATCAGGTCAGATGAAGTGAGAAGGTACAGACAGTCCTATGACATACACACATAGGAGGCAGGGCCATGACAACACCAATGAGAGGAACAAATTAAGTTCCTGCCTAGCAACAGAGATGTATTGGCTGTCTGGATGTGCAAGGAGGAAACTCCGCCTAAAAGGAGGGTATAGTATATGTGCTTGTGCAAACATGTCTTGTCTTCTCAGCTGTTTGACCCAGTGGGTGAATAAAGATGTTTTGAGCTTTGACTAGTTGTCCGTTAGTTTTTCACTCTGTTTGTCAGAACCTAACATCATAAAACAAATAATCATCCTCCCTCATCATACAAGGCACCGACAGCCACTGTTTTAGAAATAAGTCAAATCCAAAAGGCACTTGATGTGTCTGAGTTGAATTGAGGAGAAAACTCTAGAGACAGTGACATGTCATTTTCTAGCATATTGGATGGTCATGGCTCTGAGTTCATAACAGCATTTAAAACGTTTTGTTCTGCAATGACTTCCGTTCCCTGACATCACCACACCAATTCACACAGCACTTCTAACAATTCACTTTCTGCACTGGAAACACTGAACGACTTTCACTCTCTCTGAAAATTCTCTCCATCCTCCCTAAGCTCTTCCAGCTTATGCACACTGCTTAGGCTGCATTTTCAAGGCGGTTAACCCACTTTCCATTCTAGTTTAAAGACAAAATGTACTTCTGGGGGTTTCAGCAATTTTTCACTCAAGTGCAGCTATTCAAGGAGTTTGTTCATAGTACCCTGAAACAGTCTATATAGCCTCAGTGGAATGCAATATATAACCTTATGTACCTAAATGGGGAACACATTCCAAGAGTGTGTTCTGTTCTTTATTTGAGTTCTAATTCTAACTAAATTTGTAAAACATAAATCCTCTAGAAATTACCTGAAATATTAAGCATGTGAGAGCAAGATATTTCTTGATGAGTGTTTTTCTACCTAGTTCCAATTGTATTAAGTATCAAGGGAGGCAAGCCTGAAACCTCAGTATTGCAGTCTGCCTAGAAAAAAAATGCCTATAGGCCTAAAATGACTATAAGCTAGTCAAAATATCATGAAATTGCAGACATAGCAACACTACAGCCAAAGTGTGTGTCTTGATTTTCATCAAGGGTGGCCCAAATAGACTGGATGACAAAGGCAGGTTTCTGTAGAAACATACACGCGCACACATTACTCCTCCCACTCATGTAATTATAAAGACCTTAGAGGTTTACATGGTGGGGTTGACAAGACTCAATGTCCTCACGTTGCATCATCTCCTCTGTGGGTGGTGTCTGAGTCAGTCTCAGCATTATTGGTGTTCCTACTCGGCTGACCCCCCCTCTACTTTTTCTGGTAGGTTACTTAGGCTCTGTACAGAAGCAACCACTTATCCCCTAGCCCAGACTCCCCTTCCCCTCTCGCCCTTCCCCCCTAGGCCATAGTCCTTCCACCTAGCCCCTAGTCATTCCTCCATAGCCCCTTCCCCCTAGTCCTTCCCTCCTAGCCCCTTCCCCCCCCTAGCCCCTAATCCTTCCCCCCTAGCCCCTGATCCTTCCCCCTAGTCCTTCTTCCTTAGCGCCTATCCCTTCCCCCTGGTACCCTAGCACATAGCGCCTATCCCTTCCCCCTGGTGCCCTAGCACATAGCCCCCTAACCCTTCCCTCCCTGGTACCCTAGCACATAGCCCCCTAACCCTTCCCCCCTGGTACCCTAGCACATAGCCCCCTAGCCCTTCCCCCCTGGTGCCCTAGCACATAGCCCCCTAGCCCTTCCCCCTTGGTGCCCTAGTACATAGCCCCCTTACCCTTCCCCCCTGGTGCCCTAGCACATAGCCCCCTTACCCTTCCCCCCTGGTGCCCTAGCACATAGCCCCGACACTTAGATCAGTATATCTGAAAGGATAAGCGATATGCAAAATGTCCACTTTGCCTATCAGATGACAATATCAAACTTCTAGATTGCTTATACCTAGGGGGAAGGGGCTAGAGATTGTTTCTGAATCCGTTTCAGAAACAAAAGCTTCTCTCATTACTCTCAGTAGAGGTGTGTAGAATCGCTACAGTACAGTATTACACACACGCATGCACACGCACACACAGTAGCCTAGCTCTATCTCTGATCAGGCTGGCAAAGTTTCTCTCTGTTAAACCCTCCAGCTCTTATTGCTTTCATGTCCCACAGTTCCACTGATTGGTTTTGTTGCTTGACGTCTGATGTTGTTTGAGAATGAACTGGTTCCTTGACTTTATGTGGGTACAGACAGACTCATTTGCAATATGGTGGAGTGTGGTTAAGCTAACAGGTGCTCGAGTTACGGTAACAAATGTCTAGTTTCATAGCTGTTGTTCAAGGTGCAGTTGGAAATTACATGATGAAGAAAGATTCAATTGCAATACTGGAGATTATCTTTCAGAATGTGGTGGTTAAGTGGAACAACAGGTGGTTGAGATAAAGGTGTGGTTTCATAGCTTCCTGAAGAAAGGGTTTGTGAAAATAGGATTTTGAGATACATGAATCGTGTAACATGACATGGTTTCTGCATCTCAGTATTCTTAGCTTGATGAAGCTTTGTAAGTGTATGCTGATTGCTTTGAATTAAGTGCATCTTTGTTGGCATGATGCAATTTTATATTAATTGGAAGCTAGTGGAGTGCCAGACAGCCATACAATTGATCTCAATGTTTAACTTCTAATTTATTTCCGTCTTGTGCAGGAGGGATTCAATCAGCCTATCTCTCTGAGGAACAGAAAAACATTATCCCTTTCCACCCACTTTATCTGCACACGCACACACACACACACAGACACAGACACACAAATAGATACACAGAGACAGACACAGAAACACACACAGAGACATACACACTTTATCTACTCAAGAGAAAATGTGGGAACTGCCTGAGATTTCTAAACAAAATCTAATAAATGTCTGTGTTCTGAGCAGTGTGCTGGTTTCTCTTTTCTTTGAAGTAATCACATTCCCACGCACCGGAAACATGATTACTCAGATGTGCGTGTGCTTTAAAAAATTATAAACAAAATCAAGAAAATTAATTATGTGACATCTCATCAAACTGCGTGGTGGAATATGGGCACAGTTACTATGGAAACATGGAATAAGAAACATAATATAATTGCTTACTGTAAGTTCCAAAATAAAGGAAGGTACTTACTTATAAATAGAAGACACTAAAGCAATAAAGGTACGAAAAATACATTCTCCGGTTTCTGTTGATTGGAGTTGACGTGCTTGTGTGTGAGTGTGTTTGTGTGAGTGTGTTTGTGTGAGTGTTTGCTATACGGTTCACGACTTCAAGAAGAGGAAAAAGAACAGTGAACAATGTGAGTGAGACAGAAATAGAGAGGGAGCATCCAGGATGGGAGGAGGAGTGTGTGGGTGAGTAGCATGGAGACATGATACGTGTATGTGAGTATGTATGCAAGGGAGGAGGTGTGAGAGAGGAGGGAGGGCGGGAGGGAGAAGACTCTCTCCTGTGTTCCTCTCTCTATATGTATCCTACCCTGTTCCTCCGTATCCCTTTCTCATCCTAAGCCTCACTCTTTGTCTCTAAATCTCTGCTGTAATCTCCTCTCATTCCCTCTTCCTCCCTTTCTCCTTCAGTCCCTTTCTCAGCCATGTCAACAGCTCCACCAAGAGGTAGAGAAAGCTTCCTCACATGCATCTCTCTCTCCATCATAACCCTCAATCTACCCACTGACATCTCCCAACATAAAACACTGTTTCACTTATATATATATATAATTGGGCTTTCCCCCCCATATAAATACATACACAGAATACATCTTAAATGCATGCAAATACTATCCAATAAGTACTTTCTTCAGGTTAAATATATAAAATTGGTAAGCAATAGACAAACAATTAAGACATACTGATGATCATGTAAGCGGTGGAAAAGTTTGTTAGACTTCCTCATCTTGTCTGTATTTACAGTATGTGTTCTGTCTTCCAGTCAATGCGTCCATTTATAGTAAATACTCCCTTTCCTGTGGCGTCGTCCCAAATGGCATTACATTCCCTACATAGTGCCCTCATAGTAGTGCACTATGTAGGGAATAGGGTGCCATTTGGGACACACAGTCTGCCTCCTCCTTGGCTCATCTCTGACATTTATCTCTTGCCCTGGAAGGGCCGAGCCAGAAGCTGCTGACCAAGCAGAATATGAACGACATGAATAGCTGCACAATTGAGAAAACAAGGACGGTAATAAATGCCTATAGAGACATGAAATATGATATGATCTTACAGCAGCCATGCAGATAGTCTCTCTGTCGGTGCAGTTTTTGTGTGGCTGAGATCTTCTGTTTATAATGTGTCCCAAATGGCACCCTATTCTGTATATAGTAGACTAATTTTGACCAGATCCCATACAGCTCTGGTCAAAAGTAGTGCACTAAATAGGAAACAAGGTGCCATTTATGAAGTACTCTAAGTCACTGCTCTGTCTGCACAATTGATATTGTCTGCAGTGCCACTCAACGTCTCAATCTGCTGTTCTAAAAAAGGTCCACTGGGGGCAGAGTTGAGGCATAGTCAGGGTATCGTGCCTGAAGGTGTGTCTATTCTCCACCAGACATAAATGATGCAGGACACGGTCAAAAAACCACCTCAAGCAGAAATTGGACTGCACAGAATGTTTAATAAAAAAGGCAGAAGAGTAAGTATATATTTGTCTGATAAACATTCTTTCAGGGTTTTAGTAAGAAAGGTTGAATGATATATACAAAATATAATCTTGTCTGTAACACTGGTTTGCTGTATCTATTTTAATAAGTTAAGTTCACTAAAAGTATTTATACTATAACTTAACTTGAATATGATCTTATTCTTTGAGGCCTACATTTTTTTGATAAAGCAATAGCCTAAGAGGATGGATGGCAAATCACTAAAATAGGCCTATGTCCCACATATAAATTATGCCTTTCCAACATCATTAAATACATACATTGTCAAAGCAGACCAGACCAGAAAAAATAGTTGAACAACAGCACGATTGAGGAAGATCAGCCATTTAAATGAGCCCTCACTTACCTCTACCTTCTCCCCTCTACTCAGTCATTATTCCAGCAGGATTTTTCCAATTTACAGTAAGAGCTTGTGGAGGAGACCGACCCATTCCTCTGTGGCTGTCGTAACATGAATGTGTCCCGTCCCCAAGAGACACATACACACTCAGAGAGCGAAACACACACACTGTCCCCATCCCCCAGAGACAGGACCATCAGAGTACATCGTCTGTGTGTCTGGGGAACTGAGAACCTGCCTGCCTGCTGGGGGAAGAGGAATCCTAATGAGCACAGTGCACCTGCCTGGCTGGATTTTCTCTCTCAGCATGAATGACAAAGCCACTGTTGCTAAAGGGAAGTGAGATAATGACTCTCTCTCTGTCTATCACTCTCTCTGTCTTTTAGAATGAAACTGACATTGCACAGATGGTTCCACCACCTTCAATTAAACTTTTGTTAATATAATGGCAGATTGTTTTTCACACATATACAGTATACGTTCATGCTACACACGCATCACAACTGCTGCTACCAGACTTGCAAAATACTGCACAATTTAAACTCTTGCTCCCCAATCGCCCCTTCGCCACAACACATGTAAATATTGGACAATAAATTGTACCTTTCTGTATTATACGTATGCTAAAAAATGTATTCTATTCTACTGAGCCATTTACTTTACATTCGTATTTGTATATTTTATTATTTCTTATTGCTGTTGCATTTTTGAGAAGGGACCTGCAAGTAAGCATTTCATTGGACGGTGTACTATGTGTATCCTGTGCATATGACTAATACAACTTGAAACAGTTCTGCACACCAAATTCAAGTCAAATGCAGGTACAAAAGCATGTTATTTTTCATAAATAATTTTGGAGAAATTGTACAATTCATTACTTTTCTTCACAGTATGCAGCTACCAAATATCAATACTTGTATTAACATTTTCCATTTTGTGAACATTAGAAAGGTTGCTAGAAAAAAAAGCAATTTTAGAGAAAACCCTGAGTTTCCAAATGTTGTCACCAGGGGGCACTCTTCTGCTTGACAGACTGACCAGGTGAAACCTATGATCCCTTATTGATGTCACTTCAATCAGTGTAGATGAAGGACAGGAGACAGGTTAAGTATTGATTTTTAAGCCTTGAGACATTCGGTACATGGATTGTGTGTGTGTGCCATTCAGAGGTGAATTGGCAAGACAAACGGGGTATGATAGTAGGTGCCAGGCGCACCGATGTGTGTCAAGAACGGCAACGCTGCTCAACAGTTTCCTGTGTGTATTAAGAATGGTCCACCACCAAAAGGACATCCAGACAGTTTGACGAAACTGTGAGACAATACACAACTATACATTTGTGTCACCAGAGGATTTTAGCTACACAAATAAATGATTACTGTATTAGTGATTTAAATACCTGGATGGCTCACAACATCCTCCAGCTAAATCAAGACAAGACTGAGGTACTTATTGTTGGAGCCAAAGCACAGAGAGAATCTGTCCACACATTTTAATTCACAGGCAATAAAGATAAAACACCCGGTAAAAAACCTAGGTATTATTTTAGATTCTGAACTCTATTTCGAATCACATTAGGAATGTGACCAAAATAGCTTTTTACCACCTGAGGAACATCCCACGGTGTGTCAATTTCTCACTCAGGCTGATACAGAGAGGCTCATCCATGCTTTTAATACAAGCAGGCTTGACTTCTGTAATGCTCTCCTGTCTGGTCAACCCAAGAAAGCCATTTGCCAACTGCAAAACATACTGAATGCTGCAGCACGGGTACTGACCAAGACCAGACTGAGAGCACACATTACACAGGGTTTAAAGGTCTCTGCACTGTAAAACATACTGAATGCTGCAGCATGCGTACTGACCAAGACCAGACTGAGAGCACACATTACACAGGGTTTAAAGGTCTCTGCACTGTCTTCATGTACGTTTAAGAATTGATTTTAAGGTTATTCTATTGGTTTTTAAATCAATCCACGATTGTGCACCCCAATACATGTCAGACATGCTTTTTAGTTGTGTACCCAATAGGTCCCTCAGGTCCTCTGGCACTGGCCTTTCAACGATCCCAAAGCCTCGGACCAAGAGGCATTCTGAGGGAGCCTTTAGTTATTATGCCCCCAGCCTCTGGAATAGCCTGTCAGAGAACCTGAGGGGGGGGCTGAAACTGTGGACATATTAAAAAGACTTTAAAACCAATCTTTTTAGCTTTGCTTTTCCATAGTGTGTTTTTTAGCAGTGGTGTAAAGTACTTAAGTAGAAATAGTACTACTTATGTCATTTTTTGTGGTGTCTGTACTTTGCTTCATTATTTATATTTTGACAACTTTTACTTCACTACATCCCTAAAGAAAATGGTGTACTTTTTACCCCACACATTTTGCCTGACACCCAAAAGTACTTGTTACATTTTGAATGCTTAGCAGGACAGGAAATGGTCCAATTCAAGCACTTATCAAGAGAACAACCCTGGTCATCCCTAATGCCTCTGATCTGGCAGACTCACTAAACATAAATTATTGGTTTGGAGTGTCCCCGGTAAATAAATAAAAAACGAAATTGTGCAGTCTGGTTTACTTACATTGAAATAGTTTACTTTTGACAGTTAAGTATATTTTAGCAATTACATTTACTTTTAGACAAGTATTATTTTACTGGGTGACTTTCAATAGTCATTTTATATTAAGAGCTACTTTTACTCAAGGGTGACAATTAGGTACTTTTTCCGCCAGTTTTTTAGTCGTTCAGAGTCAAGAACAAATTCTTATTTTCAATGATGGCCTAGAAACAGTGGGTTAACTGCCTTGTTCAGGAGCGGAACAACAGATTTTTACCTTGTCAGCTCAGGGATTCAACACTCTGGCTACCTGCCGCCCCAAAAATGAGATCATGGATAAAAACCAAAATATTTGTCAAACAGAAATCACCAGAATATGGCCCTCGATGGTTACTGGAAAGGAGCATCACATTTATAGCGTGCACGTTCAACACCCTGTGAAGTTAATTCATCATAATTTACTTAATATGTATCCTGAAGAACGGCATGGTTTCCCGAGTCATCGTGGGAGGAACACATACCATATTATCGCGTGACTCCAAGTTTGTTTCGATATGATGTTTATTATATCAGTATTTGCTCATAAAGTCGTTTCCACCGCCATTTCTCGCATAATACATTTTACCCACACAATGTCGAAACAACAAATTATATGTAACATGTTTTACAATTTACCGAAACTTCCTGTTTCCGTTACAACGGTCGTGACATGTTTGTTGTATACGGTATGACTTTACACGCATGGAAACGTGGTTAGTGAAGCCGATATGTCAAATGTGCTTCAAACTGAACTATAACCACACAACTGGGTAATATATTTGGACTTACTTTTCAGTAAACGCTAACACGGATGTACCGGAAATACACGTGGCAAGCGACGAGCTATTTCCTGGTTGCTGTGTTGACAAACGAAAGAGACAGCCAGATGGATTCATAATTGTACAATTTTCCGGAAACTAAACCAGTTTTATCGGTGGTTAGCTATCTTAAGCATTGACAGGCACCATAGAAGGTAGTTAGCGAACCAGCCTTGCAGAGGCAATGGACCGGACTAGGCTGCTGTTCGTGTTGTTCGGGGGTTTGTCTGAGTTGTGTTGTCATGTGTCGGCTAACAGAGGGGGATCTCCTTCGTTTACTGATGAAATCCCATTCAAAATCAACTGGCCCGGGGACGAATTCACCTTGGTGTGTGTGTGTGTGTGTGTGTGTGTGTGTGTGTGTGTGTGTTAAATCATGGCTTTTTAAAAGAAAATGATTTATTGACAAACGTTTGTTTTAAATGGTGATACAGCATGTTAAGCCTACCTAGCTAGGTATTCCTTGTTATGGCTGTTGACATATGATTGTCAATGAAAAGCTGATAATACATAGTCTCTGTCATTGCGTGTTATGACTCCTGTAAAGGGTTGCACCTCCATCTTCATTTACAATCTGAGATGATGTAGCCAGTAAACATGCATGCTTTCAGTACAGTATTATTAACTGACCCAAAATATGTCCTTCCATAGCCAACCTCCGGTGCCCTCTACAAAGATGATGACTTTGTCATCATGACAACAACAGAGAAGGAGAAATACAAATGTCTCCTGCCTTCCTTGTCAAATGGAGACGACGTGAGTATAAAGATTAGACTAGCCAGATAAAGAATTATGTTTGGCTCCTTTTTTCAATTATTGCTTCTCACTTATCCTCCTCTCCTGGTCTCCCCCCCCCTCCTCCTTCTCACCGTGTCTCTCTCTCTCTCTTGCCGTCTCGCCTCTCCATCTCTCTCTTGCTGTCTCTCCTTTCTCTCTATCTCCCCTATGTCTCTCTTCTCCCTCTATTTCTATCTCTCAGGATGATGTCAAGGCATACGCTGGTCCCACTCCAGGTGATCTACTGGACCCACTGTTCAAACAGAGCAGCTGCTCCTACAGAGTGAGAACCGCCCAGTTTCACTTTTACTTCTGTCTAAATATAGGCTATCTTGAGTACCACTGCAATACTAGCAACACCAATGTCATGGGTTTAACCCCCTTAGGTAGTGTTGCACGGTACAATGGTAATATCACTGTACCAAAAGGTCATGATAGTTATGATACCAACATTTTAGCGTACCGTTTCATATGATACTACCAAGTTTTTCGGCTGACTCCTGTTATAAAATGTTTATGAAATCAGTATTGTTCATAAATTAAGTTGAATTTAAGCAACAGCCATTAGTATGCACTGGTCCAATGATATCCACACCATTTCATGTGCATATCACGCGTGGCAGCTGTAATCAACCAGCCTCATCCCCTACCAGCCCTCACTCACCTGCTTCTCTCAGCATCCCCTACCAGCCCTCACTCACCTGCTTCTCTCAGCATCCCCTACCAGCCCTCACTCACCTGCTTCTCTCAGCATCCCCTACCAGCCCTCACTCACCTGCTTCTCTCAGCATCCCCTACCAGCCCTCACTCACCTGCTTCTCTCAGCATCCCCTACCAGCCCTCACTCACCTGCTTCTCTCAGCATCCCCTACCAGCCCTCACTCACCTGCTTCTCTCAGCATCCCCTACCAGCCCTCACTCACCTGCTTCTCTCAACATCCCCTACCAGCCCTCACTCACCTGCTTCTCTCAGCATCCCCTACCAGCCCTCACTCACCTGCTTCTCTCAGCATCCCCTACCAGCCCTCACTCACCTGCTTCTCTCAGCATCCCCTACCAGCCCTCACTCACCTGCTTCTCTCAGCATCCCCTACCAGCTCTCACTCACCTGCTTCTCTCAGCATCCCCTCTTAGCCCTCACTCACTTGCTTCTCTCAACATCCCCTACCAGCCCTCACTCACCTGCTTCTATCAGCATCCCCTACCAGCCCTCACTCACCTGCTTCTCTCAGCATCCCCTACCAGCCCTCACTCACCTGCTTCTCTCAACATCCCCTACCAGCCCTCACTCACATGCTTCTCTCTGTGTGCGTCTATTCCTCCATCAGTTTTTAAAATATAATTTAGCAGTGATGGCGAGCGGGATTGCAGACCCTGATGAGTCTTCTGCAGAGCGAGCAAAGTTGATACATTGTATAATTTCATCGCCTGTTATAAACATGGGCAGAGGCCAGTCTGAGGAGACTGCAAGTCACTCTGAGTGCCAGAAAGATAAAATTGAGCAGAGCTTCATGACAGCCATGCTTACAGCTTTACAGCAGAGAAAACGGCTTGTCTCTAGCCTAAACATTTGAAAATACAGTATATGATCCATATTACCAATATACCTTTTTTATTTTTAATCGTGATTTGTGCTCATTTGATATAATTTCACAATCCATGTCACAGGCTGTTTTGAACTAATCCCTGGTCGCTTATTATTGGTTTGATAACAAACAACGTTCAGTCATGTTACCTTGCTCGCTAACAACCCGGTAAATTGACAGTAGGTTTAGGCAAATTCAATTGGCACAGGAACAAAGAAAACAAGTCTGCTACTCATGAGATGTGCTTCAGAGGTAGGATTCATGTAGGACTAATTGAAACCTAAACTATATCATAAATTCAATCTCTTTCTGGTGATCCTTGAAATCTGTTTGGTGCCTAACATTTTAAAAGTTGGTAGCAGTGTGTGTTTGTGGGACTGAGTGAGAGGTGTGTTTGTGTGTGTGTGTGTGTGTGTGTGTGTGTGTGTGTGTGTTTTATAAGAGGGAGAGAGACAGTGTGTGTGTGAGGAAGGGAGGGAGGTAGGTATGTGTCTGTGTTAACTGAAGAGTAAAGGTTTCATGCAGTGTTTTCCCTTACTGCCACAATGACATGCAGATCATTATGCATGTATACTCCTCCCTCCCATTCCTCCAGCCAAATCACAGCTAGGCATTTGAAAATATGAGCAAATCGGCCATTCTATTATACGCTGAACCGTGTGAAGTCAGTGTGTTGTATTGAGTAGAAGTGTGAATTTCAGTGATAGGTTTTTTGCGTAGCAAATGCGCAGAACATTTAGAAAATGGGGGAAAACATCTGGTGGACACTAGGCCTCTGAATGGTTTCCCCCTTGGTATCGGGACACTAGGCCACTCTGAATGGTTTCCCCCTTGGTATCGGGACACTAGGCCACTCTGAATGGTTTCAAATCAAATCAAATTTTATTTGTCACATACACATGGTTAGCAGATGTTAATGCAAGTGTAGCGAAATGCTTGTGCTTCTAGTTCCGACAATGCAGTGATAACCAACAAGTAATCTAACTAACAATTCCAAAACTACTGTCTTATACACAGTGTAAGGGGATAAAGAATATGTACATAAGGATATATGAATGAGTGATGGTACAGGGCAGCATACAGTAGATGGTATCGAGTACAGTATATACATATGAGATGAGTATGTAGACAAAGTGTAAGGGGATAAAGAATATGTACATAAGGATATATGAGTGATGGTACAGGGCAGCATACAGTAGATGGTATCGAGTACAGTATATACATATGAGATGAGTATGTAGACAAAGTAAACAAAGTGGCCTAGTTAAAGTGGCTAGTGATACATGTATTACATAAGGATGCAGTCGATGATATAGAGTACAGTATATACGTATGCATATGAGATGAATAATGTAGGGTAAGTAACATTATATAAGGTAGCATTGTTTAAAGTGGCTAGTGATATATTTACATCATTTCCCATCAATTCCCATTATTAAAGTGGCTGGAGTTGGGTCGGTGTCAATGACAGTGTGTTGGCAGCAGCCACTCAATGTTAGTGGTGGCTGTTTAACAGTCTGATGGCCTTGAGATAGAAGCTGTTTTTCAGTCTCTCGGTCCCAGCTTTGATGCACCTGTACTGACCTCGCCTTCTGGATGATAGCGGGGTGAACAGGCAGTGGCTCGGGTGGTTGATGTCCTTGATGATCTTTATGGTCTTCCTGTAACATCGGGTGGTGTAGGTGTCCTGGAGGGCAGGTAGTTTGCCCCCGGTGATGCGTTGTGCAGACCTCACTACCCTCTGGAGAGCCTTACGGTTGAGGGCGGAGCAGTTGCCGTACCAGGCGGTGATACAGCCCGTCAGGATGCTCTCGATTGTGCATCTGTAGAAGTTTGTGAGTGCTTTTGGTGACAAGCCGAATTTCTTCAGCCTCCTGAGGTTGAAGAGGCGCTGCTGCGCCTTCTTCACGACGCTGTCAGTGTGAGTGGACCAATTCAGTTTGTCTGTGATGTGTATGCCGAGGAACTTAAAACTTGCTACCCTCTCCACTACTGTTCCCTCTGCTGTTTCCTGAAGTCCACAATCATCTCCTTAGTTTTGTTGACGTTGAGTGTGAGGTTATTTTCCTGACACCACACTCCGAGGGCCCTCACCTCCTCCCTGTAGGCCGTCTCGTCGTTGTTGGTAATCAAGCCTACCACTGTTGTGTCGTCCGCAAACTTGATGATTGAGTTGGAGGCGTGCGTGGCCACGCAGTCGTGGGTGAACAGGGAGTACAGGAGAGGGCTCAGAACGCACCCTTGTGGGGCCCCCGTGTTGAGGATCAGCGGGGAGGAGATGTTGTTGCCTACCCTCACCACCTGGGGGCGGCCCGTCAGGAAGTCCAGTACCCAGTTGCACAGGGCGGGGTCGAGATCCAGGGTCTCGAGCTTGATGACGAGCTTGGAGGGTATCGGGATACTAGGCCACTCTGAATGGTTTCCCCCTTGGTATCGGGATACTAGGCCACTCTGAATGGTTTCCCCCTTGGTATCGGGACACTAGGCCACTCTGAATGGTTTCCCCCTTGGTATCGGGATACTAGGCCACTCTGAATGGTTTCCCCCTTGGTATCGGGACACTAGGCCTCTGAATGGTTTCCCCCTTGGTATCGGGACACTAGGCCACTGAATGGTTTCCCCCTTGGTAATGGTTTCCCCCTTGGTATCGGGATACTAGGCCACTCTGAATGGTTTCCCCACTAGGCCTCTGAATGGTTTCCCCCTTGGTATCGGGACACTAGGCCACTGAATGGTTTCCCCCTTGGTAATACTAGGCCTTTGAATGGTTTCCCCACTAGGCCACTGAATGGTTTCCCCCTTGGTATCGGGATACTAGGCCAATGGTTTCCCCCCTTGGTATCGGAATGAATGGTTTCCCCGGGATACTAGGCCTCTGAATGGTTTCCCCCTTGGTATCGGAATACTAGGCCTCTGAATGGTTTCCCCCTTGGTATCGGGATACTAGGCCTCTGAATGGTTTCCCCCTTGGTATCGGGATACTAGGCCACTCTGAATGGTTTCCCCCTTGGTATCGGGACACTAGGCCTCTGAATGGTTTCCCCCTTGGTATCGGGATACTAGGCCACTCTGAATGGTTTCCCCCTTGGTATCGGGATACTAGGCCACTCTGAATGGTTTCCCCTAGGCCTCTGAATGGTTTCCCCCTTGGTATCGGCCTCTGGGTTTCCCCCTTGGTATCGGGATACTAGGCCTCTGAATGGTTTCCCCCTTGGTATCGGGACACTAGGCCTCTGAATGGTTTCCCCCTTGGTATCGGGATACTAGGCCTCTGAATGGTTTCCCCCTTGGTATCGGGACACTAGGCCTCTGAATGGTTTCCCCCTTGGTATCGGGATACTAGGCCTCTGAATGGTTTCCCCCTTGGTATCGGGATACTAGGCCTCTGAATGGTTTCCCCCTTGGTATCGGGATACTAGGCATCATATCAGTAGTAACGTTTTGGCATCGTGACAACACTACCCTTAATGTACTCACTGTGCTGTCAGTCACTTTGGATAGGCTAACCACTCTCTTCTGGCATGTGTTGTGGTGTTAATTGTAGATCGAGTCATACTGGACGTATGAGGTGTGTCATGGGAAGCATGTGAGACAATACCATGAAGAGAAGGAGACGGGACAGGTCCGTGGGAAATGATTACTTTCACCATAGTTAAATTGTCTACCATTTAAGTATGTTGCAACACATAGAAAAAAAGCAATCAATGTGAAAGGTGAAATGATTTTTCTCTGTTTTATCTAGCAGATCAAACTTCAGGAGTACGTCTTGGGAAGCATGACCAAGAAGACTGAGTCTTCAACCACTTCAGGAACAGAGACTGCAGAGAAAGTTGAGGAGACGAAACCTAAGTCAGAACCGGAGAAAGAGGTTTGTTGTTTGACAGCGACCAGTTTGGCTCATATACATTTGAAAAAACACCTGATAAGACTTCTTTGAATCTTTTGTCTTATTTTTGTTTAATTTCTCTTTCTAATCATTGGTCTCTACCTTACTTGCTGTGATCTGGTTAGTCTATCTACCTAAGTTGAATACACAGATTATCTCTGTTAAAAGACACAAATATAAATGTCTTTAGGTTCCCACTAAGAACGTGGAGGGCCAGCTCGCTCCATATTACCCGGTGTTGATGGGCCACGGGACGGCCTGCATCCTGAAACAGAACACGCCTCGCTCCACCAACGTGCTGTATGTCTGCCACCCCGAAGCAAAGCATGAGATCCTCTCTATTGCTGAGGTCACTACCTGCGAGTACGAAGTAGTGGTGCTGACCCATCTGATCTGTGCACACCCCAAATACAGGTGTGTATGAGGGACACACCCCAAGTACAGGTGTGTGTGTGTGTGTATGAGGTGCACACCCCAAGTACAGGTGTGTGTGTGTGTGTGTGTGTGTGTGTGTGTGTGTGTGTGTGTGTGTGTGTGTGTGTGTGTGTGTGTGTGTGTGTGAGGTACACACCCCAAGTACAGGTGTGTGTGTGTTTGTGTATGAGGTACACACCCCAAGTACAGGTGTGTGTATGAGGTACACACCCCAAGTACAGGTTTGTGTGTGTGTGTATGAGGTACACACCCCAAGTACAGGTGTGTGTGTGTGTGTGTGTGTGTGTTTGTGTATGAGGTACACACCCCAAGTACAGGTGTGTGTATGAGGTACACACCCCAAGTACAGGTGTGTGTGTGTGTGTATGAGGTGCACACCCCAAGTACAGGTGTGTGTGTGAGTATGAGGTACACACCCCAAGTACAGGTGTGTGTGTGAGTATGAGGTACACACCCCAAGTACAGGTGTGTGTATGAGGTACACACCCCAAGTACAGGTGTGTGTGTGTGTGTGAGGTGCACACCCCAAGTACAGGTGTGTGTGTGTGTGTGTGTGTGTGTATGAGGTGCACACCCCAAGTACAGGTGTGTGTGTATGAGGTACACACCCCAAGTACAGGTGTGTGTGTGTGTGTGTGTGTGTGTGTGTGTGTGTGTGTGTGTGTGTGTGTGTGTGCGTGTGTGTGTGTGTGTGTGTGTGTGTGTGTGTGTGTGTGTGTGTGTGTGTGTGTATGAGGTACACACCCCAAGTACAGGTGTGTGTGTGTGTATGAGGTACACACCCCAAGTACAGGTGTGTGTGTGTGTATGAGGTACACACCCCAAGTACAGGTGTGTGTGTGTGTATATGAGGTGCACACCCCAAGTACAGGTGTGTGTGTGTGTATATGAGGTACACACCCCAAGTACAGGTAGCAGCAGATCTACCCAATCAGTTTCCCTTGTTTGATCTATTTCAGAACTCGCACAGCTGATTTAACTCATTTACAGAATGACATAGTGAATAGTCTCATAGTTAGTATAAGTTAAGGCAGTGGTTTTCAAACTTTTGGACCCCATGTTTTCCACCAGAAGTTCTGGGGAACCCGTTTATGTTCGCAATAATTTCTCGAGACCCCAATATGACAACCTTAAAATCTGTATATTTAGTTGCATCAACAAATAACCTCAAATGTAGTACATTTTCTTATCAAAAATTAAAATAAACCAAAAAATAATTGTGCTCAATTTTTTTAGTTATAATTCTTTCTCAAAATGTTAGTATATTGTCCCATGTTTGAGATGTAATGGAGTCATATCTTTATCCCATGGTGTATTAGGTTCAAGTCGTCCCCAGTGAATGCCATCTTTTGCCAGGCCCTGTCTGGTTCTCCCCTGCAGCCTCACAGTCTCTCTCAGATGAACCGAGAGCAGGAACAGCTACTGAAACCTCCCTTCACTGCTCCTACTGCTCCAGAGATGGAGAGAGAGGTGAGGGGGAGATGAAACTGGTGGAAGATGGGAAGTGGTAGTGGAAGACTAGTAGGTCGCACCATGGTAAAGCGTTTTGCATTCCTCCCTACTCTACTGAACAAGACTCAGGTTTAGAAGCCAACCACCTCCCCTCCCTTTTTTTCTCCAGGAAGAGAGTATGTCCCCGGTGAGAGAGGAGGCCTTCTCTACCCATAAGCCCCTGGTGGTGGGCGGGCAGACTCATATTACAGTGGGAACCACCCACATCTCCCGCCTGACGGACGAGCAGCTGATCAAAGAGTTCCTGAGTGGCTCCTACTGTCTCCATGGGGTTAGTATGAGGCATGCTGATTGGCTGGCTGTTGAAGAAGACACCTACTCATTGGCTACAGTTCCATATTGGCTACTGCTCATTCGCTGCTGTTGTTTATTCAATTCAATTGAATAGAACGTTATTGTTCCCTGATGTATTACATTATACATACCAAAATACTTTTATCTCCCTCACCAACTTTAAACATCTGCTATCTGAGCAGCTAACCGATCGCTGCAGCTGTACATAGTCCATCGGTAAATAGCCCACCCAATTTACCTACCTCATCCCCATACTGTTTTTATTCATTTACTTTTCTGCTCTTTTGCACACCAGTATCTCTACCTGCACATGGCCATCTGATCATTTATCACTCCAGTGTTAATCTGCTAAATTGTAATTATTCGCCTACCTCCTCATGCCTTTTGCACACAATGTATATACTCAATTGTTTTCTACTGTGTTATTGACTTGTTTATTGTTTACTCCATGTGTAACTCTGTGTTGTTGTCTGTTCACACTGCTATGCTTTATCTTGGCCAGGTCACAGTTGTAAATGAGAACTTGTTCTCAACTAGCCTACCTGGTTAAATAAAGGTGAAATAAAAAAAGGGGAACTGACAGAGGAGGTTAGAAGAGGTGCTCAAGTAACACACACCTCTTCTGTAGCTCATACTGTAGCATCTGTCTGATGTCTGGAATCTGTGTGTTCCAGGGAGTGGGATGGTGGAAGTATGAGTTCTGCTATGGGAAGCATGTGCATCAGTACCATGAGGTAAGGGTTCTCTATTGTGTATCAAACTTATGGAAACAACATTTTGACTCCATTCCATTGATTCCATCCCAGCCCTTACAATGAGCCTGTACTCCTTCACATGGAGTTGATTGTGGCCTGTGGAATGTTGTTCCACTCCTCTTCAATGGATGTGCGAAGTCCTTGATATTGAAGGGAGCTGGAACACTGTCATACACGGTGATCCAGAGCATCCCAAACATACTCAATGGGTGACATGTCTGGTGAGTATGCAGGCAATGGAGGAACTGGGACATTTTCAGCTTCCAGGAATTGTGTACAGATCCTTGCGACATGGGGCCGTGCATTATCATGCTGAAACATGAGGTGATGATGGCAGATTAATGGTACGACAATGGGCCTCAGGATCTCGTCACGGTATCTCTGTGCATTCAAATTGCCATCAATAAAATTCAATTTTGTTCGATGTCCGTAGCTCATAACATAACACCATGGGGCACTCTGTTCACAACGTTGACATCCGCAAATTGCTCACCCACACGACGCCATCTGCCCGGTACAGTTGAAACCAGGATTCATCCATGAAGAGATCTCTTCTCCAGCGTGCCAGTGGTCATCCAAGGTGAGCAGTAACCCACTGAAGTCAGTTGTGACACTGAACTGCAGTCAGGTCAAGCCCCTGGTGAGGATGGCGAGCACGCAGATGAGCTTCCCTGAGATGGTTTCTGACAGGTTGTGCAAACCGGGTGGCTGGTCTCAGCTGATCCTGCAGGTGAAGAAGCTGGATGTTGAGGTCCTGGACTGGCGTGGTTACACGTGGTCTGTGAGGCCGGTTGGACACACTGCCAAATTCTTTAAAAAAGTGATGTTGGGGGTTGCTTATGGTAGAGAAATTAATCAACTGCACACTTCCTCAAAACTTGACACATCTGTGGCATTTTGTTGTGTGTGACAACTGTACATTTTAGTGTGGCTTTTTACTGTCCCCAACACAAGGTGCACCTGTGTATTGATCATGCTATTTAATCAGCTTCTTGATATGCCACACCTGTCAGGTGGATGGATTATCTTGGCGAAGGAGGAATGATCACTAATAGAGATGTAAACAAATTTGTGCACATTTGAGAGAAATAAGCTTTTTGGGCTCATGGAACATTTTTGGGATCTTTTATTTCAGTTCATGAAACATGGGATTAACACTTGCGTTTTATATTTTTGTTCAGTATAATATAGGACGGTTGATTGATGTATGTGTTCTCTCCCAGGATAAGGAGCAAGGGAAGAACATGGTGGTAGTGGGCAATTGGAACACTGAGGAACACCTGGAGTGGGCCCAGAAGAACGTGGCCCGGTCCTACCAGCTCAAAAACGATGGGGTGCAGAAAGTCAAGTATGTCAGCCAGCTCTACAATCAATTTATTAAAAGATCACACTGATCTGCAGGATGTTGATAATGAATGCACCACTATTTTAGAAATGGGGCATTAGAGGCTGGTGTCTGGGACAAAGGTTAAGCCTACCTCTGGACTGAAAAGCGTGCTCGATGGAGAATATTGATTGAAAGGGCCTTTTAATTCAGCAATAGAATTCACCTGTTTCCAGGAAACCTAAACATGTTTAATGAGAATAACACATTTGTGATTGATAATGAGGATTTCATGGTTGTACTTTCTTCTCCCCAGACTGGTGTCTCACTTCTACGGCCACGGGGATGTGTGTGACATGACGGGGAAACCCAGACAGGTCATCGTCAAGCTCAAGTGGGTCATCATTAGAGTGTCATCATCAGAGTGTTTCCACTCTCTACCTGAGAGAGGCCTGGTCTAGTATTGACACACTTAAAGCTGCAACGTAATTTTTTGGGGCGACCTGACCAAATTCACATAAAAATCTAAGTTCTAGATCTGTCATTCTCATTGAAAGCGGGATATTTATTCTATGTGTATATTTCTATGCTTTCCCGTCTAAAAGTTTTTATTGCGTCTTTTTACTTTCAGCTTTGTACACCAGATTCAAACAGCTGAAAATAAAAGATGTTTGGTTATGGAAAATATATTTCACAGCGGTTTAGATGGTACAATGATTCTCTACACTATACTTGCTTGTTTTGTCACAAACTAAAATTAGAACTATTAGAATTTTAGCAAACAGGAAATGGCAAAGTGATTGCTGCATAGTGCATCTTCAATATACACTACATGTATATTGTGGACACCTGCTCATCGAACATCTCATTCAAAAGTCATGGGGATTAATATGGAGTTGGAACATTACTGCAGGGACTTGCTTCCATTCAGCCACGAGCATTAGTGAGGTCGGTCACTGATGTTGGGCAATTAGGCATGGCTCGAAGTGGACGTTCCAATTAATCCCAAAGGTGTTGGATGGGTTTGAGGTCAGGGCTCTGTGCAGGTCAGTCAAGTTCTTCCACACTGATCTCGGCAAACAATTTCTGTATAGACCTCGCTTTGTGCACTGTTATACTGAAACAGGAAAGGGCCTTCCCCAAACTGTTGCCACAACGTTGGAAGCACCGAATCGTCTAGAATGTCATTGTATGCTGTAGTGTTAAGATTTCCTTTCACTGGAAATAAGGGGCCCAGCCCGAACCATGAAAAACAGCCCCAGACCATTATTCCTCCTCCACCAAACTTTAGTTGGCACTATGCTTTGGGCGCAGGTAGCGTTCTCCTGGCATCCGCCAAACCCAGATTAGTTCGTCAGACTGCCAGATAGTGAAGCGTCATTTATCACTCCAGAGAGTTTCCACTGCTCCAGAGTCCAATGGCTGCAAGATTTACACCACTCCAGCCGACACTTGTCATTGCGATCGTAGGCTTGTCCATGACTGCTCAGTCATGGAAACCCATTTCATGAAGCTTCCAACGAACAGTGCTTGTGCTGACGTTGCTCGGTAGTGAGTGTTTTAACGGAGGACAGACAATGTTTTTGCGTTTCAGCTGTCCTGTTCTATGAGCTTGTGTGTCCTACCACTTATTGGATGAGCTGTTGTTGCTCCTAGATGTTTCCATTTCATAATAACAGCACTTACAGTTGACCTGGGCAGCTCTAGCAGGGTAGAAATTTGAAGAACTGACTTGTTGGAAAGGTGGCAACCTATGACGGTGCCACAGTGACTCACTGAGCTCTTCAGTAAGGCCATTCTACTGGCAATATTTGTCTATGGAGATTGCATGGCTGCTTGCTCAATTTCATATCCCGGTTAGCAACGGGTGCGGCTGAAATAGCCAAATACACTAATTTGAAGGGGTGTCCACATACTTTTATATATGACATTTAGCAGACGCTTTTATCCAAAGCAACTTAGTCATGCATTTTACGTACGTACGGGTGGTTGCGGGAATCAAACCCACTATCCTGGCATTGCAAGCACCATGCTCTACCAACTGAGCTACAGAGGACCACTTCCCCATTGGAATGACATGCGGAGCTTAAAAGCTCATCAGATAGAAATGTATGGTGTAGAACAGGGAATCTTGTCAGCTCTACTGATTTATATTTCTATCTGCAACTTTCAGAATGTTTCACATCACTGAATACATCGCGAGTCTCTGATTCAAGTCTTTTTCCTCTGCCTCAGGTGTAAGGAGTCTGAGTCTCCCCATGCCGTCACTGTGTACATGCTGGAGCCTCAGACCTGTCAGTACGTCCTTGGGGTAAGACTGCATAGTCGCATCGTCTTCTGGTTCAACACTTGAACACATTGTTGCAGATTTCCGATGTATTCACTACACATGGCAAATAAACTCAACCCTGTTATTTTTTCTCAATCAGGTTGAGTCTCCAGTCATATGCCAGATCCTGGACACAGCTGATGAGAAAGGCCTTCTATCTGTCTCCAGCTAACAGAACAGGAGGCCAGAGAGACGAAGAAGAGGAGGGATGAGCAGAGGGGAATAAGAAGCGCAGCAGAAAAGGACATGGATTTAGTTGGCATAAAACGGACAACAGACGAATGGCCAAGACCCATGGCACTGCTCAGGAGGTTCAGACAGACATGGAGAAAGTGTTGATCCTGGAACGGCCCCTGGAAGCCAGGACCACAGTCCCTCGCTAATGCCCTGGCTTATACCTCCTCTATGGACTGTACCAGACCCATTCTGCTTAAAAAGCCTTATGATAAAAGCATGGAAATCCTATTCTAAATGGGACAGAGACTCACAGAATGTGACCCTGCTCACTCCACAAGGCAGTGGATCTATGGCCTGGACTTCATATCTTCCTTGTATGCTTTATCTTCAGCACATTAGTTCTAGTGTCTTTTCTGGCCATATGCCAGGACAGAGAACCACCAATCATTCAGATAACCTCATCAGGAGAACCAGTTTCCATGTTGTAGTTGGTTTTATTGTCAACATTCTAAATTAGCGTAATTTATTTCAGATTGATGCTTGTCCGTGACCATTTGGTTTTGTAGATATCTTTGAGCAAGGTCAGTTTGCGTTTTAAAATGTGCAGACAAACTAACTGCGGGTATAGTAAGATTGGGGTTCTGGTGTCATGGTTGGTATCAATTCCATTTCAATTCAGTCGATTCAGGAAGTAAACTGAAATTCCAAATGCTACAGTATTTCCTCATTCAAAAGCAATGATTTGAATTTGCCAGTTTACTTCCTGAATTGACCCTGACCATGGTTGTTATGTTACAGGGTGAGTGAGACTAACTTAACTTGATGTGAATTCAAATCCCCCGATGTAATTGACAAGTTCTGATGAACATTTGTTAGGTTCTAAATCTGGTGTGTTCTATGGTTAAAATGAGTTAATGATTGATAATCATACTGTCTGGGAGAGCTAGTCACAATATAATAAAGCTCTTGTTTAACTAGCATTCAGTTTGAACCATTATACACTTAGTAAAAGGCCAACTGAACAGAATTCTGTTTGATCACCGGTAGCTTATTTGATACCACAGACTTAGACAACTCATCTTTGCATCTGTCCCATTATGGTCGTCAGAGCATGGGCAGCGCCATTAACGCTCTTTATTTTGAAGTGGTCCAAGTAGAGCGCTCTATGGATAGACACTGTCAAATGACAAAAGCTTGAGATGCAGGTTGATTAGCTGACCACCAGAGGGCTCTGATATTTTCCTTCAAAAAAGGTGCTGTTCACCTTTATGGATCTTCAATTTGACCTGAAAAATCAAGAGTAATTCCATAACGCCTGCTGCTAATTGTCTAGCCTTAAATCTTGAGGAATTGATATGATTATTTACATTATACAACGTAATATAACACTATAAAATGAAGAATTTCTAATATACTGTATGTTCTTTGGCAAGAGCGCACTGGACACATTACACTTGCAAAATATTTATTGATATCATAGAAAATGTATGAGACTCACAAATAATGTATTATCCTATCAGTGTAAAAAAAGATTCCAGTCAGTTCAACAATGTCAATAACACTTTGGGATCAGTACCGTTAAGTATCTCTCTATTCTTCACACTTTTCCCTGTGGAATAGGATACCTATCTTTATATTCCTGGGTAAAGTCAATGGGGGTTATTCTATACCTTAACTTTTTTTCCACCTAAAAAAAACAGTTCAATACCGCATGATATTCAGAAAATGAGCATCTGTTTACTCTCTGGTGTCTTGTAGTAATGGTGGTATAACAATATAGTGACCCCTTAGTATCAATGACCTATATGCCCAAACCCTCTCCAGGTTAGACTGAAGGTGCAGTAGCTGATCAATCAATTAATTAACACATCAAGGTGGTAAGTTAGTCTGAAGGTATGGGGATCTGATGCACTGAGGTGCTCTCAAAGTCTGGCAGAATCGCAAGACTATGTCGGACCACTGAGCTAAAACCTATTAGCATTAGCTTGGGGAGCCAAGCAAAGGTTATTCATCACATTAGACTGAAGGGATGGGTTTCTGATCAATCAATCATAGTGGTTAGTTAGACTGAAGGTATGGGTATCTTATGGACAGAGGTGCTCTCAACATCCTGCAGCATCTCTGGTGGGTGTGACAGTGCATGGCAACATAGGACTTAGCTAACCCAAAGGCCTGGGAGGAGGAGTTGGCAGCAAGCTGCAGATTGTTGGTAGTGGAGCCCGGTCCCGCTAAGGGGCTGCTGTTGTAGATACTGTAGTATGGCTCGATATGGGTGTTGATGGGGGTGGAGGTGCTAGGGGGCCGTGGTTTACGTCCTCCATGCCAGCCCGTGGCTCTCAGACTGGGGGCACAGTCCCAGGAATGACTGGGTCCACATGCTTGATCCACCAGTCTCTTTTGGAGCTTGGGTGAGAGGACAGAGGCTGAGTTGGTCTCGTGGTGTGAGGACTTGTTACGGTTGACCTCAAGACTGCCTTTGTCTTTGCCCATGGCGTGGAGCCGTGTCTTGTGTTGCTGCAGAGGAACACCAGAGCCACCCATTGGAGGCAGCAGAGGAACACCAGAGCCACCCATTGGAGGCAGCAGAGGAACACCAGAGCCACCCATTGGAGGCAGCAGAGGAACACCAGAGCCACCCATTGGAGGCAGCAGAGGAACACCAGAGCCACCCATTGGAGGCAGCAGAGGAACACCAGAGCCACCCATTGGAGGCAGCAGAGGAACACCAGAGCCACCCATTGGAGGCAGCAGAGGAACACCAGAGCCACCCATTGGAGGCAGCAGAGGAACACCAGAGCCACCCATTGGAGGCAGCAGAGGAACACCAGAGCCACCCATTGGAGGCAACAGAGGAACACCAGAGCCACCCATTGGAGGCAGCAGAGGATGCGGCGGCGGAGCCCGGCGCTGTTGCGGGAGTACACAAACGGGTTGATGCACGACTTAAAGAAGATAAGCGCGAAACCGCACAGTTCAAGCTGGTAGTGAGCAAAGCTGCTCTCCGGGTGAAAGGATGTCCTGGACTAAGACGACACCCATGGTGAGACAACAAAGGAGGATGGAGAATACAATCACCACACAGGTTACTACAAGTCCTTGACTGTGGCCAGGTTGACAGTAGTGACTAGTTGACAGCAGGTAGCTCCCTGGACAGCCCCAGGTACTAGACCCTGGCTAGTGGGTCTGTTAGTGTAGGAGTGAGTCAATGTGTTGTAGGCCAGCTTGAGGTAGAGCGAAGGAACCTGGACAGCACACTGCATGACCTCTAACCTGGCCGCCATGAGCACGGGAGGGGGTAGCGGCGGATGAGTGGAGTCAACAGCGATGATGCCAAACTTCCTCACCTGGGTGTGGGATGGGATCATGCATTTAGCATTGAGAGACATTAGATTATATAAAAACTGTTATAAGACATTATTTAGGTTCATACTGTACATGTTTATAGCAAGTTATAAGTTCTTAAAAACAAATAATCCCATCCCCCCCAATATACATTTCCAACTGTCCCTAATGAAATCAAAAGAATAACAAACCCATTCACATGGGAGAATACGTCACACCATTTAGTCTAGAAATACCTTGGGAACAATGGGGTCTGACTCATTCTTAAATCCCCTCTGTAGGTTGCAGTGGCTTTGTTATACATTGAGACCCAGCTCCTAGACCTTGGTGTAAGATAAAAGGACCCTCAACATGGTACAGTTAAACCAGTCAAAGTGCTACTTTATATTGCACTGCATATCCAAGACATGTCTACTTGATATGAATGTATGGGCACTGTACCATATTTTCTAATGTCAATTGCTGCCCTATTGATGAGGATGCATATGGCCCCAGCTGTGACTAACTTCAATATGAGTCATCTCAAAACCAACTGGCACAGACACACACTAGAAATGTGTTACAAGCAACCCATTTATTTATTTTCTTCATTAAATATAAGCAAACAGTACATCTAAAATTAAAATAAATCAATGCAGTTTTGGCACTACACTATACATGAGTGAAGTACTAAACTGAACTGATGCTTCAATGAGACTATCCATGAAGACTTGAAAAGCTAAACAAAATATTGAACAACAAATAACTCTCTCTCACTAGGATTTTTAAAAAAGAATGGAGAATAATATTGTATTGTAGAGTAGAGGAAGGGGTGTGATGCTAAGGTGGTGGACAGAAGGTTTGGTTATTCCTTGGGCCTGTTTCCCGGACACTGATTTAGCCTAGTCCTGGACATTAGCTTTTTTGTCCCGGAAAAGCCTGGTTTCAATGGAGACTCTCCAATTATCTGTGTCAAGGAATTACCAGTCCCTTGGGGTTCTGAGAGGTGTTTAGACACATGCCATGACGATAAAACTGTGCTCATCAGCTCAACACAGCACACACATACAGCCTTGGGGAATGAACACACACAATCACTCCACCTATACCATTGACAATGAGAGAGCAGAATGAAATCAAAAGCTCTGTCACTAAAAAGCTGAACAACCCATTTACTCACAAACCAAAATCTTTCATTACCAGAAACTCTAAGAATAATAATATCAGCACTTCAAAAACCAATAAATAAATAAATACATGTTTGTGCATTTATGTTATATACATATGCTATATACACATTATAAAATATGCACATATCATATATAGATTAAACAATGTACACAAACGTCATGTACGTAAATGTGTGTGGCAGGTTCAAATCTAATTCCCAAATGGCACCCTATTCCCTATATAGTGCACTACATTTGACCAGAGCCCTATGGGCCGTAGTCAAAAGTAGTGCACTAAACAAATAGACTACCATTTGGGATACATTCTCAATCTAATCTAAACGCATACAGACTGTGGCTAAGAACACGTCACTATAGGAGAACTGGGACAGTACGGTTTCTACCCTCTACTGGGATAATACAGTTAATTGGCTCAGAGTTGATAACATTGAGGGGATTTTGTGCTGAGAGCAATAGTAAGGGGGGGACAGGGACTAGCTCTGGTACAGGGTGTAGCGTGCACTCCTCCACAAGTAGTGGTGCATTAGTGGAGGAACGCACACTACACCTTGGACCAGAGGTAGGGTATCATCAAGCATTCCACATAAACACACGCAAGCAAATAAAGAAAATAAAAATTTAAGAAAAACTGTACAGTAGTATTACAAACCGCAGGACAATCATCCCTGCTGTGGTTTATCCTTAAATATTAAGTATAGTAAAAATGTAAATCAGCGCTAAATACACAACCTTTATTCCATCCATTCAACCATTACGCATTTGTGTTCCCCCCGTCCCCCTTTTCAGGGTCCTCAGGGTACATCATAAAAAAAAAGAAAACAGGACCCCCCCCCACCCCCACAAAAAACAAGCGGTCCTTAATGGACAAGTCCCAGGTAGTTCCTCCCTGTTTTTCATTCTATTGTCTTCCGTTTGATGCCTAATGAATACGACCCAGATGTTGTCCGTTGTTCTGGCCAGAGTGCAGGGTCCTGGATGTGAGGGTTTGGTCTACCCTCATGCAGTGTGTTCTGTTCTGGGCCTGTATTCACACAGTGTCTCAGAGTAGAAGTGCTGATCGAGAATCAGGTCGCCCTGTCCATATAATGGTATTCAATATGATCTGAAAGGCAAAACTGATCCTAGATCAGCAATCCTACTCTAAACCGCTTTTTGAATATGGGCCTGTTCTGTTCAGTCTGAGACCTTCTCATTCTAATGCCAGAGTGAGGAATTGTCAAAAGGCTCAGAGAGGGCATCGAGGATAACGTTCCTCCATTAAGAAAACATAAAAATCTCCTGAAAGTTGCACCAGGGCCCTAAAGAGAGACAGAATGGATAGCAGGATTAATGCTTGGCTCTAAAGAGACAGAATGCATAGCAGATCTAATGCTTGGCCATAAATAGAGACAGAATGGATAGTGAGATTATTGCTTGGGCCTCGAGACAGAATGGATAGTGGGATTAATGGTTGGCACTAAAGAGAGACAGAATGGATAGTGGGATTAATGGTTGGCACTAAAGAGAGACAGAATGGATAGTGGGATTAATGCTTGGCCCTAACGAGAGACAGAATGGATAGTGGGATTAATGCTTGGCCCTAACGAGAGACAGAATGGATAGTGGGATTCATGCTGGGCCCTAAAGAGAAACAGAATGGATAGTGGGATTAATGCTTGGTACCTTGTTTAATGCTTGTAATTTGTTTTGGGATTTTTCCACCCAAGCATACGTTTGAATTGTGTGTGTGTGTGCGTATGTACCATGGATCTAGGTTTAGTATCAGGGAGAGACCAGCAGATGTGTGTGTGGGTGTTACTGTCAGCTGCTGTGTGTGTACCAGGTATCTAGGTTTACTATCAGGGAGAGACCAGCATGTGTGTGGGTGTTACTGTCAGCTGCTGTGTGTGTACCAGGTATCTAGTTTTACTATCAGGGAGAGAACAGCATGTGTGTGGGTGTTACTGTCAGCTGCTGTGTGTGTACCAGGTATCTAGGCGTAATAGCAGGGAGAGAACAGCATGTGTGTGGGTGTTACTGTCAGCTGCTGTGTGTGTACCAGGTATCTAGGCGTAATAGCAGGGAGAGAACAGCATGTGTGTGGGTGTTACTGTCAGCTGCTGTGTGTGTACCAGGTATCTAGGCGTAATAGCAGGGAGAGAACAGCATGTGTGTGGGTGTTACTGTCAGCTGCTGTGTGTGTACCAGGTATCTAGGCGTAATAGCAGGGAGAGACCAGCAGGTCGGTCAGAACCAGCAGCTGGTCGTCAGTGAACTGCTGTTTATGCTCCTGCCAGTTGTCATGATGAGTCCGTCTAAAGTTAGACAGGGTCTTCTTCACCGTCATCTGCAGGAGTAGACACAAGACGCATTCAGAAACAAGATGCCCGGGAATGGGGAGAGAGAGACGTATGTTTGGGGTACCTCTCATCTCTATAGGCTGTGTGTCGTTGAAGTGTGTGTGTGTTTGTGTGAGAGAGCAGTTTGTGTGTGTGTTGCTTCTTTCTCTCTCTCTCTCTCTCTCTGTGTGTCTGTGTGTGTGTGTGTGTGTGTGTCTGTGTGTCTGTGTGTGTGTGTGTGTGTGTGTGTGTGTGTGTGTGTGTGTGTGTGTGTGTGTGTGTGTGTGTGTGTGTGTGTGTGTGTGTGTTAGTCCTCCTCACCTCAATGGGCTGTGTGTCATTGAGGTGGGCACTCAGGTCCATCAGTAGTTGGGGCATCCAGGTGGGAACATCGTAGGGGCTGGACAGGATACAGGCACTCAGACCTAACACTCCAGCATGACGCCGCACCAGATCTACACACACAGGGAGGAAAAGACTATGAAGGACCATTGAAAAGCTGAGGTATAACAGGTTTAGTAAGGTCAAGGAAACTACAATCTAGAAGACCATCTAACACAATCATGGCAACTGTGTTCTAGGTAAGGCAATGGACCGTTGCATGTTGACCAGGGTTTCCCAAACCCGGTCCTCAGGATCACAAGAGGTGCACTTTCTGGCTTTCCCCCCAGCACTACACAGCTGATTCAAATAATCAACTATTCATCAAGCTTTGATCATTTGAATCAGATGTGTAGTGTTAAGTTAAAATCAAAGAAATGTACCTCCTGGGGTCCCGAGGACCCGGTTTTGGGAAACGCTGATGGAGACAGTGGTTGTTCCAATATCCACACTAGCAATAGCACTTAGAATGAAGCTTTGCATTGGCCATTCTAGTGTAGATATTGAACCGAGCCAGTATGCTTGTAGCACTACCAGGAACAGTATGCGTTCTAAGTAAAGCATTGGAAAGTTGTGTTAGCTACCTCCGGAGGGGATGGTGTCCACCACAGAGCCCAGCTCCCTCTTCCGCTTCTTGGGCAGGCGGGTCTTGCAGAGGGCCTCAAAGTGGCTCTGCATGGGGCCCTCTATGGACAGGAAGTTACACTGAAGGAAACCGCTCAGCGTGGTGGCAGCCATCTCCCTCACCTGGGGGACAGAGGGAGAACAGAGGTAGAGAAGGAAAGGGGGAAAGAGTTCATTATTTACATAATTTGACAGACAGTGTGTGTGTCCATATACAGTTGAAGTCAGAAGTTTACATACACCTTAGCCAAATACATTTAAACTCTGTTTTTCACAATTCCTGACATTTAATCCTAGTAAAGATTCCATTTTAGGTCAGTCAGGATCACCACTTTATTTTAAGAAAGTGAAATGTCAGAGTAATAGTAGAGAGAATGATTTATTTCAGCTTTTATTTATTTCATCACATTCCCAGTGGGTCAGAAGTATACATACACTCAATTAGAATTTGGTAGCATTGCCTTTAAATTGTTTAACTTGGGTCAAACGTTTCGGGTAGCCTTCAACAAGCTTCCCACAATAAGTGTGGTGAATTTTGGCCCATTCCTCCTGACAGAGCTGGTGTAACTGAGTCAGGTTTGTAGGCCTCCTTGCTCGCACACACCTCAGTTCTGCACACACATGTTCTATAGGATTAAGGTCAGGGCTTTGTTATGGCCACTCCAATACCTTGACTTTGTTGTCCTTAAGCCATTTTGCCACAACTTTGGAAGTATGCTTGGGGTCATTGTCCATTTGGAAGACCCATTTGCGACCAATCTTTAACTTCCTGACTGATGTCTTGAGATGTTGCTTCCATCCTCATGAAGCTATCTATTTTGTGAAGTGCACCAATCCCTCTTGCAGCAAAGCACCCCCACAACATGATGCTGCCACCCCCGTGCTTCACGGTTTTGATGGTGTTCTTTGGCTTGCAAGCCTACCCATTTTTCTTCCAAACATAACGATGGTCATTATGGCCAAACAGTTCTATTTTTGTTTCATCAGACCAGAGGATATTTCTCTGCATTGGAGAAGGTCCAAGGTCATTCCCCATAAGGTCCAAGGTCACCTTCTCCAATGCATTTTGAGGCGGCGGCGAGGAGGAGAATTTGGATAGAGCTTCTTAGTTGAGCCGAGGTAGTCAGTACAGACTGCGCCACCCAGCTCTGTACAGTTGAACAACACTGTTGGCAAGCAGATGGCAAGCGAGGAATCACATGACTAATTTAGATGGAGCTAGAGAGAGAAAAGATGAGAAAACAGAACAGGGAGGCTGGAGTTCATTGAGTGATTCAGTCTCACCATTGAGCACACAAAGGCTCAGGACTGTTTTGTAGCTAGGCTGGGGAAGAGGTCAGAGGCTGTGTACTGTATGGTGGGCTGGGCTGGGGAAGAAGAGGTTAGAGGCTGTGTACTGTACGGTGGGCTGGGGAAGAGGTCAGAGACTATGTACTGTACGGTGGGCTGGGGAAGAGGTCAGAGACTATGTACTGTACGGTGGGCTGGGGAAGAGGTCAGAGACTGTGCACTATACTGTGGGCTGGGGAAGAGGAGGTCAGAGACTGTGTACTGTACGGTGGGGAAGAGGAGATCAGAGACTGTGTACTGTACGGTGGGCTGGGGAAGAGGAGATCAGAGACTGTGCACTATACTGTGGGCTGGGGAAGAGGAGGTCAGAGACTGTGTACTGTACGGTGGGGAAGAGGAGATCAGAGACTGTGTACTGTACGGTGGGCTGGGGAAGAGGAGGTCAGAGACTGTACTGTACGGTGGGCTGGGGAAGAGGAGGTCAGAGACTGTGTACTGTACGGTGGGGAAGAGGAGATCAGAGGCTGTGTACTGTACGGTGGGCTGGGGAAGAGGTCAGAGACTGTGTACTGTACGGTGGGCTGGGGAAGAGGTCAGAGACTGTGTACTGTACGGTGGGCTGGGGAAGAGGTCAGAGACTGTGTACTGTACGGTGGGCTGGGGAAGAGGAGATCAGAGACTGTGTACTGTACGGTGGGGAAGAGGAGGTCAGAGACTGTGTACTGTACGCTGGGGAAGAGGAGGTCAGAGGCTGTGTACTGTACGGTGGGCTGGGGAAGAGGTCAGAGACTATGTACTGTACGGTGGGCTGGGGAAGAGGTCAGAGTCTATGTACTGTACGGTGGGCTGGGGAAGAGGTCAGAGACTATGTACTGTACGGTGGGATGGGGAAGAGGTCAGAGACTGTGTACTGTACGGTGGGCTGGGGAAGAGGTTAGAGACGATGTACTGTACGGTGGGCTGGGGAAGAGGAGGTCAGAGACTGTGTACTATACTGTGGGCTGGGGAAGAAGAGGTCAGAGACTATGTACTGTACGGTGGGCTGGGGAAGAGGTTAGAGACTGTGTACTGTACGGTGGGCTGGGGAAGAGGTCAGAGACTGTGCACTGTACTGTGGGCTGGGGAAGAGGTCAGAGACTGTGCACTATACTGTGGGCTGGGGAAGAGGTCAGAGGCTGTGTACTGTACGGTGGGCTGGGGAAGAGGAGGTCAGAGACTGTGTACTGTACGGTGGGCTGGGGAAGAGGTCAGAGACTGTGCACTATACTGTGGGCTGGGGAAGAGGAGGTCAGAGACTGTGTACTGTACGGTGGGCTGGGGAAGAGGTCAGAGACTATGTACTGTACGGTGGGCTGGGGAAGAGGTCAGAGACTATGTACTGTACGGTGGGCTGGGGAAGAGGTCAGAGACTATGTACTGTACGGTGGGCTGGGGAAGAGGTCAGAGACTATGTACTGTACGGTGGGCTGGGGAAGAGGAGGTCAGAGACTGTGTACTATACTGTGGGCTGGGGAAGAGGAGGTCAGAGACTATGTACTGTACGGTGGGCTGGGGAAGAGGTCAGAGACTATGTACTGTACGGTGGGCTGGGGAAGAAGAATATAGGAATCTACTGCTGCAACCAGCATCAGGTCTTTAGTGTCGTTGGACTAAAAAATAATTATGAATAAGTTGTATACATGTGACTTCGCAGCTCCTGATCAGTATATGTTTGTTATTAAACAGACACACAGTCCAACGTTTACACAACCGTATTAAACCCAATCCTGTCACTGATTGAGTGAACCAATTTATGTCGCCTAGCAACGAGAGGTGTCAAGCAGCCAAGGGAAGTCAATATATTAGGCTCCAGAGTAAGGCTGGTAGAATTATGGACAATAACCATGAACTAATTTTGTTGTCTTAATACACTCATTTTAGGAGAAGGCTGGATTCAACTTCAAATAGATATTGTTTACCCAATTGCAGTTCTCCCATTTTGACTTCAAATGGGTAAAGTTGTGTATCATATTACGAGCAGAACGACACGGTCGTGAGGAGATGACAATGAATCGTTACCTAAAATTCCATAATCGTCATAGCCCTCCCTAGAGGACCGTTGGATAGAAAGACAGAAATGGCTAAATCCATCTGTTCACCCCCTCCCCCTTAATATCCTCCACATAGCAACAGAATACTCCTGCAGCCAGTGGTTTCCATAGCAACAAGTGAGAGAGGGACCAGAGGGGGAGAAAGAGGAGGTAGACAGAGGGAGGAAGAGTGCCTAATCCCTACATACATAGAAGTGTAAAACAGGGAGGAAAGGGCCTGTGAGCACCCCCCCACACTCTGCTCAGCAATTACACAATGTGATCTGTAACCAATAGGCCTACCTCCCCACACTGCTCTGTCCCCACTCTTTCAGCCATGATGTTATCTGGCATTAATCAGTCTACATATCCATGTCTTTGTTACGTATAATGATCTTCCACTCATGCCTGTTCAACTCCTTTTCTACATCAATTTCCTGTGCGTGCGTGCGTGCGTGCGTGCGTGCGTGCGTGCGTGCGTGTGTCTACAGTATACGTCTGTGTGTGTGTGTGTGTGTGTCTACAGTAAACGTCTGTGTGTGTGTGTGTGTGTGTGTGTGTGTGTGTGTGTGTGTGTGTGTGTGTGTGTGTGTGTGTGTGTCTACAGTAAACGTCTGTGTGTGTGTGCGTGTCTACAGTAAACGTGTGTGTGTGTGTGTGCGTGTGCGTGTGCGTGTGTGTGTGTGTGTGTCTACAGTATACGTCTGTGTGTGTGTGTGTGTCTACAGTCGTGTGTGTGTGTGTGTGTGTGTGTGTGTGTCTACAGTATACGTCTGTGTGTGTGTGTGTGTGTGTGTGTGTCTACAATATACGTCTGTGTGTGTGTGTGTGTGTGTGTGTGTGTGTGTGTGTGTGTGTGTGTGTGTGTGTGTGTGTGTGTGTGTGTGTCTACAGTGTGTGTGTGTGTGTGTGTGTGTGTCTACAGTATACGTCTGTGTGTGTGTGTGTGTGTGTGTGTGTGTGTGTCTACAGTATACGTCTGTGTGTGTGTGTGTGTGTCTACAGTATACGTGTGTGTGTGTGTGTGTGTGTGTGTGTGTGTGTGTGTGTGTGTGTGTGTGTGTGTGTGTGTGTGTGTGTGTCTACAGTATACGTCTGTGTGTGTGTGTGTGTGTGTGTGTGTGTGTCTACAGTATACGTGTGTGTGTGTGTGTGTGTGTGTGTGTCTACAGTATACGTCTGTGTGTGTGTGTGTGTGTGTGTGTCTACAGTATACGTCTGTGTGTGTGTGTGTGTGTCTACAGTATACGTCTGTGTGTGTGTGTGTGTCTACAGTATACGTCTGTGTGTGTGTGTGTGTGTGTGTCTACAGTATACGTCTGTGTGTGTGTGTGTGTGTGTGTGTGTGTGTGTGTGTGTGTGTGTGTGTGTGTGTGTGTGTGTGTGTGTGTGTCTACAGTATACGTCTGTGTGTGTGTCTCAGTGTGTGTGTGTGTGTGTGTGTGTGTGTGTGTGTGTGTGTGTGTGTGTGTGTGTGTGTGTGTGTGTCTACAGTGTGTGTGTGTGTGTGTGTGTGTGTGTGTGTGTGTGTGTGTGTGTGTGTGTGTGTGTGTGTGTGTGTGTCTACAGTATACGTCTGTGTGTGTGTGTGTCTACAGTATACGTCTGTGTGTGTGTGTGTCTACAGTATACGTCTGTGTGTGTGTGTGTCTACAGTATACGTCTGTGTGTGTGTGTGTGTGTGTGTGTGTGTGTGTGTGTGTCTACAGTATACGTCTGTGTGTGTGTGTACAGTATACGTCTGTGTGTTTGTCTACAGTATACGTCTGTGTGTGTGTGTGTGTCTAACAGTATAGGTCTGTGTCTGTGTGTGTACAGTATACGTCTGTGTGTGTGTGTCTACAGTATACGTCTGTGTGTGTGTGTGTGTCTGTGTGTGTTGTCTACAGTATACGTCTGTGTGTGTGTCTAACAGTATAGGTCTGTGTGTGTGTGTACAGTATACGTCTGTGTGTGTGTGTCTGTGTGTGTCACACAGTATACGTCTGTGTGTGTGTGTGTGTGTGTGTGTGTGTGTGTGTGTGTGTGTGTGTGTGTGTGTGTGTGTGTGTGTGTGTGTGTGCTACGTCTCTGTGTGTGTGTGTACAGTATACGTCTGTGTGTGTGTGTCTGTACAGTATACGTCTGTGTGTGTGTGTGTCTACAGTATACATCTGTGTCTGTGTCTGTGTGTGTACAGTATACGTCTGTGTGTGTGTGTGTGTGTGTGTGTGTGTGTGTGTGTTTGTCTACGTCTGTGTGTGTGTGTGTACAGTATACGTCTGTGTGTGTGTCTGTACAGTATACGTCTGTGTGTGTGTGTCTACAGTATACATCTGTGTCTGTGTCTGTGTGTGTACAGTATACGTCTGTGTGTGTGTGTGTGTGTGTCTACAGTATACGTCTGTGTGTGTACAGTATACGTCTGTGTGTGTGTGTCTGTGCATTACCTCTAGCTGCTCGTCCTCCAGCAGGCGTATGACCAGTGCTCTGACGTCGTTGACAGCTCCCTGGTCGCTCAGGAAGGTGAACAGGTTGTAGAAGACCATGATCTGTAGGTACGTCAGCACCGTGTAGCGAGCATGCCACGAACTGCTGCCCGCTATCTGGAAGATAACATAGAATGTTAATTACAAAACAACAGCTATGGGTGTAAAGGTTCACCAAACCCCCGGATTCGGGACGCATCTGACGTTTTAGGGTCACGGTTCAGTGTCGGTATAGCAGGTTACATTTTTGGGGGTAAAACATGCAAAACTAAGAAAGGAATAGATGAGGCATAGAATGTAGGGCCCTATAACATGTTAAATTTACCCCCTAATTCAGTTATTCCACGTTTCAGATTTTCAGAAGTCTCAAAATCAAACTTTACGTTTAATAGAAAAACAACACAATTGGAGGTTCTAAGCCAACAACAATGTTTCAACCCCGTCAGGAGACAATTGGAGGTTCTAAGCCCACAACAATGTTTCAATCCCATCAGGAGACAATTGGAGGTTCTAAGCCCACAACAATGTTTCAATCCCATCAGGAGACAATTGGAGGTTCTAAGCCCACAACAATGTTTCAACCCCATCAGGAGACAATTGGAGGTTCTAAGCCCACAACAATGTTTCAACCCCATCAGGAGACAATTGGAGGTTCTAAGCCCACAACAATGTTTCAACCCCATCAGGAGACAATTGGAGGTTCTAAGCCCACAACAATGTTTCAACCCCATCAGGAGACAATTGGAGGTTCTAAGCCCACAACAATGTTTCAACCCCATCAGGAGACAATTGGAGGTTCTAAGCCCACAACAATGTTTCAACCCCGTCAGGAGACAATTGGAGGTTCTAAGCCCACAACAATGTTTCAACCCCATCAGGAGACAATTGGAGGTTCTAAGCCCACAACAATGTTTCAACCCCGTCAGGAGACAATTGGAGGTTCTAAGCCCACAACAATGTTTCAACCCCATCAGGAGTACATTTTGTGGTCTGCTGAAAATAAATATTAATTTTTAGGTTTAGATACCCTTGAACTTAACTGAAAACTCTTACTGACAGTTGTGTCTGCTTCACGTGATGTATTGTTGTCTCTACCTTCTTGTCCTTTGTGTTGTTGTCTGTGTCCAATAATGTTTGTACCATGTTTTGTGCTGCTACCACGTTGTTGTCATGTGTTTCTACCATGCTGTGTTGTTGTTGTCTCTACCTTCTTGTCCTTTGTGTTGTTGTCTGTGTCCAATAATGTTTGTACCATGTTTTGTGCTGCTACCACGTTGTTGTCATGTGTTTCTACCATGCTGTGTTGTTGTTGTCTCAGGTTTCTCTTCGGGTAGTTTTGTGTTGTCTCTCGTCGGGATGTGTGTTTTGTCCTATATTTATATTCATATTTAAATCGCAGCCCCCGTCCCCGCAGGAGGCATTTGGCCTTTTGGTAGGCTGTCATTGTTCTTAACGGACTTGCCTAGTTAAATAAAGCAATGTAGTTGCACACCAGCAAGAGCCTTGCTTGGTTAGCGTTGTTTCTGTAGCACACGTGACTGCAGAGTTTGCTGAACAAATCACCACTGAAGTGATGTAAATAATCCTGGTATCGTTCTGCCAGGTCAGCATCGACTACTTTGTAGGTTTTTGGAAGAGCCTTTCCATCTACCAGAAGACCGTAGTCATTAGCATAATCGCTAACGGCTACAAAGTAGCAGATGCGCACACAGACGGGGGATTTCACGCACTGTTGCCGCCTCAGAAAGTTGATGGAAAATTTGAATCACTTAAGCATGTCTTTTTATCTTGGACAAATTAATGAAATGGTCTAATAAATACATTTAGTTGATATCCTACAAACTTCAATACATTTTTGCTTCTATTAGAAAGCCAAAATGTTCCTAAACTGGAGATATAAACAATCCTCCAAAGCTGATTTATCGACCACACCACTCACCATCGTACAGAACTTGTTCCCGGCTGCACCTCACAAAAGAAGTTTGAAATGCACCAAGTAAGATTTGGAATTTGATTACAATGTGTGCATAGGGCGTAGTTGTTTGAATGGAATAGCCTCCGCTCTTTTTTCCTCCTCAGATTTACTCAGGAGGCATACAACGCAGCGTAGGTACAGCCTATAGGCCTACTGGTTTAATTACAGTGCCGTCAGGTAGCATTCAGACCCCTTGTCTTTCCCCACATTTTGTTACAGCCTTATTCTAAAATGGATTAAATTAAAAAAGATCATCAATCTACACAAAACACCCCATAATGACAAAGTGAAAACAGGTTCAAACATTTTTTCAAATGTATTAAAAATAAACTTGACCTTATTTACATAAGTATTTAGACCCTTTGCTATGAGACTTGAAATTGAGCTCAGGTGCATCCTGTTTCCATTGATCATCCTTGAGATGTTTCTACAACTTGTTTGAAGTGCATCAGTAGTAAATTCAATTGATTGGACATGATTTGGAAAGGCACACACCTGTCTATATAAGGTCCAACAGTTGACTGTGCAAAAACCAAGCCATGAGGTCAAAGGAAACGTTCATAGAGCTCCGACAAAATTGTCGAGGCCTGTTGTTTTTGCTTTGTCATTATGGGGTATTGTAGATTGCTGAGGATTTTTTATTTATTGAATCAATTTTAGAATAAGGCTGTAATGTAACAAAATGTGGGAAAAGTGTCAGTGTGTCAGAAATGAAAGGCGCATGGCCCAGTGACTCACCTCCCACACTGCGTGCAAGTGTGTGTGTGGTGACCTACCACCTGCATAGCATGCGTGTCCCTACCTCTTGCAGGGCCAGTAGGACCAGTGGTATCTGCTCTGTGTAGAGCAGTCCCTGGGACATCAGAGACAGACAGGTCTTAGCGTCCCGCTTCAGCTCATCATAACTGTCATCATTTTCCACCGGAGCGATCTACAACAGGAAGAGAGTGAAGAGGGATTAGGGATAGGCCTCCCCTTTGAGTCTGGTTCCTCTCCAGGTGTCTTCCTTCCTTGACCCACCCACCTTGAACAGCAGTGGCAGCAACTGGAGCTGCTCTGGAACAGCCGTGGAGAAGGAGCGTCCAGCACTGGCCATCAGCCACTTGAGTACTGGAAACACATAGAAAACCTTTATTACATTGTATGCTCTGTGACAAAGGTCATTGTAACCCAAAGGTTGACACATTAAAATGACAAATGTGCATTGATCTTGTATGTACGGAGACTGTTTTTTTGCTTTACAACTGGGATTATCATCATCAATATGCTCTCGCTCTCCCTATCCTCTGGTCTCTTACCAGTCTTCAGTAGTTTGATGGTGTGTGTTAAGGTTAGGGGTCGTACCTGTCTTCAGTAGTTTGATGGCCTGTGTCCTCTCGTCCTGCTCCCCCACATCGTTCTCCTCTACCACGTGGTTCTGGATCTCCTCGTCCCCCTCCGTCAGGGGTTTGAGGCGCAGCAGTACCCGCTCTGTGAACTCCTTGATGCGAGGCGAGGCTGTGGGCTGAGTGTACGGCAGGTTGACGTCTATCATGAAGATGTAGGTGAGGACACTGGAGAAGAGAGACAGAGAGAGGGGGGAGGACAGCAAGCGAGAGGGGGGAGGACAGAGAGCGAGAGGGGGAGGACAGAGAGCGAGAGGGGGGAGGACAGAGAGCGAGGGGACAGAGAGCGAGAGGGGGAGGACAGAGAGCGAGAGGGGGGACAGAGAGCGAGAGGGGGGACAGAGAGCGAGAGGGGGAGGACAGCAAGCGAGAGGGGGAGGACAGAGAGCGAGAGGGGCGGAGGACAGAGAGCGAGAGGGGGGACAGAGAGCGAGAGGGGGGGACAGAGAGCGAGAGGGGGGGGACAGAGAGCGAGAGGGGGGGACAGAGAGCGAGGGGGGGACAGAGAGCGAGAGGGGGACGGACAGAGAGCGAGAGGGGGACAGAGAGCGAGGGGGGGGGACAGAGAGCGAGGGGGGGACAGAGAGCGAGAGGGGGACAGAGAGCGAGAGGGGGGACAGAGAGCGAGAGAGGGGGGACAGAGAGCGAGAGAGGGGGACAGAGAGAGAGAGAGGGGGACAGAGGGGAGCGAGAGGGGGACAGAGAGCGAGAGGGGGACAGAGAGCGAGAGGGGGACAGAGAGCGAGAGGGGGGACAGAGAGCGAGAGGGGGACAGAGAGCGAGAGGGGGACAGAGCGGTAGGGAGGAGAACAATAAGAGAGCACGATGGTGGGTGTGTGTAGTCCCTTACCATCATCTTTTGGGCGGTTTCCATTACACCACCAGCGTGTTGCCAGTGATTATGACTACGTGGGCTCTAGTGTTGTTTTTTGGGAACTGTATTTCCATATAGACAGGGCTGTAACTGAGGACTTGTGAAGAGCTGAATAAACAACCGCTGCATCATCAAGACAGTTCGTTGTGACTAGTTGTTAACCATGGAAGGTATTCATCCATGTTCACAGTCAACCATTGTTAAGTAAATGAAAAGTACCAGAGGCCAGGGCCTTAGCTCCCAGTGAGAACCTGGGGCCAGGCCGTGGAGGTGGAAAACAGTCAGCCTTTTGGGTAAAACACTGGGGTAAGTGTTAGTGGAAATATGCCATTTGAAAAGTATATCGATAGTATACTTTTAAAATACTGCATCAGTGTTCGGTCAATGGATGTAAGAGAGGTCCTACCTGCCGATGCGCTCGCGGACGTTCTTGTAGACCTGTGTGAGTTTGGGCTCTAGGTACTGCAGCAGTCTGTGGAGCAGCTCAGGGACTCTCCACTCCTGCTGAGCCAGGCCCCCCTGCAGCACATACAGACGACTGGAGAGAGGAGAGTTATACACACTAACACAAAAAGAAAGTGTTTCCCCTACCTGCCATTGTACATGTGGGGTGCTACACTGCCTAGCTCTTTTGCTGCCCCCCCCACCTAAAAGAGTTTGGTTTTTATTGGTTTCAATTGACAAGATGATTGTTGCTTTGGGGGCCTGGAACATAATCTAGGAGAAAGACTGTACAGAGATCTGTCTGACAGTTCATAATCTAGGAGAAAGACTGTACAGAGATCTGCCTGTCTATCTGACAGTTCATAATCTAGGAGAAAGACTGTACAGAGATCTGTCTGACAGTTCATAATCTAGGAGAAAGACTGTACAGAGATCTGCCTGTCTATCTGACAGTTCATAATCTAGGAGAAAGACTGTACAGAGATCTGCCTGTCTATCTGACAGTTCATAATCTAGGAGAAAGACTGTACAGAGATCTGTCTGACAGTTCATTATCTAGGAGAAAGACTGTACAGAGATCTGCCTGTCTATCTGACAGTTCATAATCTAGGAGAAAGACTGTACAGAGATCTGCCTGTCTATCTGACAGTTCATAATCTAGGAGAAAGACTGTACAGAGATCTGCCTGTCTATCTGACAGTTCATAATCTAGGAGAAAGACTGTACAGAGATCTGCCTGTCTATCTGACAGTTCATAATCTAGGAGAAAGACTGTACAGAGATCTGCCTGTATCTGACAGTTCATAATGTAGGAGAAAGACTGTACAGAGATCTGCCTGTCTATCTGACAGTTCATAATCTAGGAGAAAGACTGTACAGAGAGCTGCCTGTCTATCTGACAGTTCAAGCGTTGGTAAAGTTTCTCCTCACCAGGCATCTACGAAGGATCCCCCCTCCCCGTTGACTGGAGATTCCATCAGCATCTCAAACAGCCAGTGGAGCTTCCTGGGGTCTCTGCTCTCCTGTGTCACACAAAACCACAAAGGTCAAAGATGTGAATGCAGGAAAACAGAATCATGTCAGATGGGACAGTCTTCCCCCATTCCTGCATTCACTCCTCGTCTCCTTAAATGCATTGGAAGAGAAGATCCAAGGTCCTTCCCGTTCTGGCCTTCTCCGCTAATGCGTTTTGAGAAAGAAGCAAGGAGAGAGGATGCATTTGGGAATGGAGGAACTGATTGAGAAAGAAGCTGAAAGAAATGGACTGCTGAATGAGATGAGGGCTCGAGGCTTACACAGGCGGTGGCGATGCAGGTGCCCCAGTCAGCGTAGGTCTCTACAGTGATGTTGTTCAGTGCTGTACGAAGCAGAGGACACAGCAGCTCCCACAGACTCTCAACCTGGCAGGGGAACACAGGTCCAGAGTCAAAGGTCAAGAACTTCAAAAATATTTAACTGTTATTTATCCAGGTAAGTCAGACATACACACACGTTCTTATTTGCCTGGCAAGTGGAGAAATGTAAAGTACTGCTTGAGTCTGGTGTGTGCACGCGCATTTGACCATGGTGTATGCATCTCTCCCCTACCTGGCCATAGCTCCAGTGTGTGTTCGTTCCTACCTTGCCGTAGCTCCAGTGTGTTCGTTCCTACCTTGCCGTAGCTCCAGTGTGTGTTCGTTCCTACCTTACCATAGCTCCAGTGTGTGTGTGTTCATTCCTACCTTACCGTAGCTCCAGTGTGTGTTCGTTCCTACCTTGCCATAGCTCCAGTGTGTGTTCGTTCCTACCTTACCATAGCTCCAGTGTGTGTGTGTTCATTCCTACCTTACCGTAGCTCCAGTGTGTGTTCGTTCCTACCTTACCATAGCTCCAGTGTGTGTTCGTTCCTACCTTACCATAGCTCCAGTGTGTGTTCGTTCCTACCTTACCATAGCTCCAGTGTGTGTTCGTTCCTACCTTGCCGTAGCTCCAGTGTGTGTTCGTTCCTACCTTACCATAGCTCCAGTGTGTGTTCGTTCCTACCTTACCATAGCTCCAGTGTGTTCGTTCCTACCTTACCGTAGCTCCAGTGTGTGTTCGTTCCTACCTTACCATAGCTCCAGTGTGTGTTCGTTCCTACCTTACCATAGCTCCAGTGTGTGTGTGTTCATTCCTACCTTACCATAGCTCCAGTGTGTGTTCGTTCCTACCTTGCCGTAGCTCCAGTGTGTGTTCTTCCTACCTTGCCGTAGCTCCAGTGTGTGTTCCCTACCTTACCATAGCTCCAGTGTGTGTTCGTTCCTACCTTACCATAGCTCCAGTGTGTGTTCGTTCCTACCTTACCATAGCTCCAGTGTGTGTTCGTTCCTACCTTACCATAGCTCCAGTGTGTGTTCGTTCCTACCTTACCATAGCTCCAGTGTGTGTTCGTTCCTACCTTACCATAGCTCCAGTGTGTGTTCGTTCTTTCCTACCTTACCATAGCTCCAGTGTGTGTGTGTTCATTCCTACCTTACCATAGCTCCAGTGTGTGTTCATTCCTACCTTACCATAGCTCCAGTGTGTGTGTGTTCATTCCTACCTTACCATAGCTCCAGTGTGTGTGTGTTCATTCCTACCTTACCATAGCTCCAGTGTGTGTGTTCATTCCTACCTTACCATAGCTCCAGTGTGTGTTCGTTCCTACCTTGCCGTAGCTCCAGTGTGTGTGTTCATTCCTACCTTACCGTAGCTCCAGTGTGTGTGTGTTCATTCCTACCTTACCATAGCTCCAGTGTGTGTTCGTTCCTACCTTACCATAGCTCCAGTGTGTGTTCGTTCCTACCTTACCATAGCTCCAGTGTGTGTCTGTTCATTCCTACCTTACCATAGCTCCAGTGTGTGTGTGTTCATTCCTACCTTACCATAGCTCCAGTGTGTGTGTGTTCATTCCTACCTTACCATAGCTCCAGTGTGTGTGTTTCATTCCTACCTTACCGTAGCTCCAGTGTGTGTGTGTTCATTCCTACCTTACCGTAGCTCCAGTGTGTGTTTCGTTCCTACCTTGCCAAAGCTCTAGTGTGTGTGTTCGTTCCTACCTTGCTGTAGCTCCAGTGTGTGTTTGTTCCTACCTTACCATAGCTCCAGTGTGTGTTCGTTCCTACCTTACCATAGCTCCAGTGTGTGTTCGTTCCTACCTTACCATAGCTCCAGTGTGTGTGTGTTCATTCCTACCTTACCATAGCTCCAGTGTGTGTTTGTTCCTACCTTACCATAGCTCCAGTGTGTGTTTGTTCCTACCTTACCATAGCTCCAGTGTGTGTTCGTTCCTACCTTACCATAGCTCCAGTGTGTGTGTGTTCATTCCTACCTTACCATAGCTCCAGTGTGTGTTTGTTCCTACCTTACCATAGCTCCAGTGTGTGTTCGTTCCTACCTTACCATAGCTCCAGTGTGTGTTTGTTCCTACCTTACCATAGCTCCAGTGTGTGTGTGTTCATTCCTACCTTACCATAGCTCCAGTGTGTGTGTGTTCATTCCTACCTTACCATAGCTCCAGTGTGTGTTTGTTCCTACCTTACCATAGCTCCAGTGTGTGTTCGTTCCTACCTTGCCAAAGCTCTAGTGTGTGTGTTCGTTCCTACCTTGCTGTAGCTCCAGTGCTTGCTGCCTCTGATCAGTCCAGAAGTGATCTCTGCTACACAGCGCTGTTTGCTCTCGTGTGTGTCGGCCACCAGACGCTCCATGTGTGGTTTCAGCACGGGCAGGAAGGCATCGTTGAAGTTACGGAACAGACCCTGAAAGATAGAGTGTCAATAAGACAGAGCTAAGGAAGCCAAAATATTTGGCTTACAAAACCCCCCTCCTGGGTTTATCCTTCCCTCGTTCCTCGCAGCCTCGTTCCTTGCAGTCTCCCTTTCAAAACGTCAGATGGAAGCGAATAGACTATGGAGAGAACTCACGTCCTCCGATGTTTTGAACAAGAGGCGGGATAGAGAACAAGGTATTAATGAAGGTTCAGGAAATACCTCTGAGATTGGGAGGGTCTGATCTCAGGGTCTGATCTCTCTCTCCCTCACCTTGAAAAGGCAGAACCTGCGGGGGCTGAACTTGTCCTTGCCCTTCCGGTCCTCCAGAGAGAGGAATTCAATCAGCTGGTTGATGAACACTGGGTCTGAAAAGTGGTCGTAGATGATCTGCTCTCGCTGGAAGGAGAGAAGAAGAAACTGTTATTACAGTGGACTGGAGATGTCACATTTTACAGCAGAGGATGTTATATAGTGTTTTCAAATAGTGAGAGACTGCATTCTGATTATCTACCCTTCAGCCAGAAGTGTGCACTCGTTCACTCCTGCTCATACATTTAAAAGCATTGTATTGAAAGCGTGCATGGCTGGAGGGAGTTTCCACCATATTCCCTACACTAATACAGGCATTTCACATCAATCAGGGAGGAGTGTCCAAGTGTACACTTCAGGACAAGGGTAGCGAATTAGACTGTGGCCATTGTGTGTGTGTGCCGTGTCATCTCCTCACCTCTGTCATCTCCTCTCTGGTCAGTCCCTGTTTGGGCTGCTCCTCAGAGGGAGAGTACATCATGAGTTTCTGTGGCCAGCTGTAGTATCCCCAGTGGGTCTTCTCTACGAATGTACAGCCCTCCCAGTCCTGCTGGGTACGAGGCAGACTGCTACTGTTATACTGGAGCCACTGGTTATCAGGCCTGTCTCCTGCTATCATACCAGCCGGTTCCTTTAGATCACCTGGTAGAGGGAGAGAGGCAGTGAGAGGACCAGACTGCTACTGTTATACTGGAGCCACTGGTTATCAGGCCTGTCTCCTGCTATCATATCATCAGGAGAGGAGAGAGGCGTTAAGATACATGCTGTATAGCTATTATAATCACACCTGGGGACAAATAGTATTTGTTTACTTTCAAATACAGTACCAGTCAAAAGTTTGGACACACCTACTCATTCTACTTTATTTTGACCATTTTTCACATTGTCGAATAATAGTGAAGACATCAAAACTACACATATGGAATCATGTAGTAACCAAGAAAGTAATAAATCAAAATATATTTTAGATTCTTCAAGGTAGCCACTCTTGGCATTCTCTTAACCAGCTTCACCTGGAATGCTTTTCCAGCAGTCTTGGAGTTCCCACATATACTGAGGACTTGTTGGCTGCTTTTCTTTCACTCTGCTGTCCGACTCATCCCAAACCATCTCAATTTGGTTGAGGTCGGGGATTGTGGAGGCCAGGTCATCTGATGCAGCACTCCGTCACTCTCCTTCTTGGTCAAATAGCCTTTTCACAAGCCTGGAGGTATGTTGGGTCACTGTCCTGTTGGAAAACAAATGATAGTCCCACTAAGCGCAAACCAGATGGTCGTGTCGCTGCAGAATGCTGTGGTAGCCATGCTGGTTAAGCGTGCCTTAAATTCGAAATAAATCAGAGCTTATCACCAGCAAAGCACCCCCATGCTTCACGGTGGGAACCACACATGGGCAGCTCATCCAAAGGACAGATTTCCACCGGTTTAATGTCCATTGCTCATGTTTCTTGGCCCAAGCAAGTCTCTTCTTATTGGTGTCCTTTAGAAATTGTTTCTTTGTAACAAACCGACCATGAAGGACTGATTCACACACAGTTGATGTTGAGATGTGTCTGTTACTTGCTTCTGTGAAGCATTTATTTGGGCTGCAATTTCTGAGGCTGATAATTAATGAACTTATCCTCTACAGCAGAGGTAACTCTGGGGCTTCTTTTCCTGTGGGGGTCCTCATGAGAGACAGTTTCATCATAGCACTTGATGGTTTTTACGACTGCACTTGAAGAAAAGTTCTTGAAATTTTCCGGATTGACTGACCTCATGAAGCTGGTTGAGAGAATGCCAGGAGTGTGCGAAGCTGTCATCAAGGCAAAGTGTGGCTCCTCTGAAGAATGTCAAATATAAAATATTTTGATTTGTTTAACACCTTTTTTGGTTACTACATGATTCCATGTGTTATTTAATAGTTTTGATGTCTTCACTATTATTCTACAATGTAAAAATAAATAAACTTTTGACTGGTACTGTAGGTGCTTCTACATCTGCATTGCTTGCTGTTTGGGGTTTTTAGGCTGGGTTTCTATATCAGCACTGTGACATCTGCTGATGTAAAAAGGGCTTTATCAATACATTTGATTGAAACACTTTTAGAGCCTACCTGAAGTGCCAGATGGAAAGGGTTTGCAATTTTGGGACTATTCCTTTGGTTCCATTGCACCAGAGCAAGCCCAATCAAGTACAGCTTGAAACAAATACTATTTGAACACAGGTAAGGGGACTAGTGAGCGAGGAGACAGGAAGTGCAACTCGAGAGTGGGTACTTACAGAGCTCGTTGGGGCTGACTGGTACTTTTTTATGCGGCCTCTTGAGTTGCTTCATGATCCCTGCCACTGCTGATATCGCCAACTAGTGGGGGAAATAAACACAAAAAATATGTTTCTATATCTTAAAATTAAACACTATAACGCCGATTATGCATACGTGGCTGATGTGTGAAGATAAATGTGAATTTATGTGTGAAACTGTACTGCAACGTTGTTGACTGCTGCCATCTTGAAGAGTTCTCATGCAAAATAGATTCTCTCAATGTAGTGAACGAGAATGAATGCATGACTGGGTCTGTCCGTTAGTGATTCTGTGTTTAGTGCGCGTGTGTGTATGGATAGTGGTAGTTGTGTGGGAGCGCCCACCTTGCGGACCAGGAGGGAGTCGTGGTTGAGGCTCTTGACAAAGAACAGGACAGCAGGGGAGGGGAGAGGGTGGTCATCTCTCAGCAACAGAGACATGAATCCAATGGCATTGTGCTCAAACTTCCAGGGCCTGCAACATGCAGAGCAGTGGGTGAAAAACGTTTTGACAGAGTAAAGGGAAGTACTACCTGGGTCATATTCATTAGTAATAAATCTTTGTACAACATGATATAAATGGTTTCCGTTGCACAACGTTTTGCTACAGAGTGCACTGATGAATAGGAAGTTGAAAATGTTGCAGTTAGAAACGTAAGGAACAGAGCTGACATGATTCCCTTGTTCTATACAACAGACTATCATATCTGTTAAACACAATACATTTCTATGTTCGTTTCAGTCATTGAGACAAGGTGAACCTACATGTTTCTGTCGTTGAGGCAGTCCAGAAGTTCACCAACCAGACTCTCATATTTCCTGAGGGAGACAGACCAGTAATATCTTATAATGTGGCTTATACTAGGGACATTATACTGTAGACATAACAGAGAAATGACTTTAACAACAGGAACGGCAGACCTTTGCTAGACTGCAATAAGACACCAATAGGGCTGTAATTTGAAGATTTTGTGCACAGTTCATCAACAGTATTGAGTGTTTATTCATTAGCAGTGAAAGCTCTTCCTCTGGTCTTCCTCTGGTACTTACTGAACTGAGTCGAGGTTCTTCTCCTCCTGCTTCCTGAGGCCCTCTGCTTCTTCCTGGTCTGAGGGGACAGGGTCCTGAGGCAGGGGAACACCAGAGGTCTGGAGCTGCACCGCTGCTGCACAACATTCTGACGGGATCTACAGCAAAGAGTTTCTTTAATCAGAAATTATTATATATGTTATACAGGATATGATATATATAGCTAGTGGAGGTAAAGACAGGTCATCTCAGGCCAAGCAGACTAATATATAGATGACCTGTAGATTCCCAACTTCAGAGACATGTTTGAATCCTATTCAGTCACAAAGCTTTACTCTCAAAGGCTTATGTCACACTGTACTTCTATACGCCTAACAGGAAATAGTATATACATTTTGTCATTCATTGAAAAAAAGAGTTGAGAGAAAACCCAGCGGGCAAAGTTGGAAGGAATGATATCCTTACTTTCAGTATACAAATCAGATCAAGTTGAAATTACGTCAGTACAAACCATTCACAACCAGTAGCAATGACAATTTCCAGCAGTGGAGAAGCAGGAAGGGTATCTTACAGCAAAGTGGATGCCAATGGTCTCGTATTGGCGGTGGACCTTGTCAGCGAGGTCGTCGAACAGGCGGACGATGGAGGGCTTCTCCAGGGACATAGCTGAGCTGAGTCCTGAGCGGACGATGGCAGGCCAGGTCAGGGTGATGCAGTCCCAGTCGTGCAGGTTGGCCAGGCACACCCCACTGTGGTTCCCCAAGAGACAGTACAAGGCACCCTGAAGAGAGGAGAGGATGAGGAAAATAATGAAGGATGGCGAATATGAGGACTCAAAGTTATATTCCATTTCTCTATTTACATCATCCAGTCAGTCAGTCATTTAGTCAGTCAATCAATCGATTGATTAATAATCAATCTGCAATAACCAGCCTAGACCATGTTTATATGTGTGTGTGGATGAGTTAGGGGAGGTTTATGTGTGTGGTCAAGATAAGAGAGACACAGGACAGAGACAGGCCAGTCGTACTTTGAATTGCTGCTGTGTGACGTCGGAGCGGTCTGGCTCCAGGAACTCCAGCACACGGGGGATCAGGTCCCTGCAGCAGAAGTTATAGGTCCCCAGAGCTGTGAACAGCACACTCTGAGCCCGGCTACGCACCTGGAGGGACACACGAGGTACATACACTCAAATGTTTCTTGATTCCTTGCATCCTATCTCCTCGCCGCCTCCTCAAAAAACATCAGAGGAGATGAATGTGTTGAGGTGGTGAGGAGAGAGGAATCAAGGAAAAGAAGCCAAGATTGATAAAATATCTCTCTCACCACAGTAATGTTTTGTTTACCTGCTGGAGCTATGAAAACAAACATCTGTGGTAGTAAACTGAGCTAACCTGACTGTAGGTGCTGGTAGAGAGCCGCAGCAGATCCCGCATCAGTTCCTGGTGAATACTCTTGTACTCACACCCCTCCACTGTTAGCTTACGCAGCTGGACAACACAAAACACAGAGGCTAGGTTACAATCTGGGGTAAACACACAGATTCTTCCATGACAGCAGCAGACACTTGAGGATGGACAGAACAGAGAGAGGGCAGAGAGAGAGAAACCCTACCTCGTGCTGTAGCATGACTCTGTCGATTAGCAGGGCTCGGATGTGCTGCTTCCTGCCGTGAAGCTGTAGGTGTATTAGAAGACAAATGAGTAAGTGATTACGGGTCAGCACCAGAATCAACAAAAAAAAATGACAAACTCAACTCTTCCAAAAGATATGTCAGATAAGTATGTGGGTGCTGTAAACGACCAGCATTCATTCACTCAAGAGAAATACAACTTCATTCGGGAGGTCCACCACAATCTCAGCCATGGCTCCAGTATGGCGTTCTAGCTATATCGCTCACCCTGTTCTCCATGGACTTCTTGACCAGGTTGAAGCTCTTCCAGCGAGAGTCAAACTCTTGTTTGTGTGATCCTTTGAAGTGCAGCAGGTCACTGATGATCTTGATGATGGAGAACAGAGACTTGGTGTCGTCCTCTGAGTGCTCCAGAATGTGATCTGAGAAAATAAAACGGAACAAACCATTACATGGATATGTTTTAGACATGGTTTATTCAATCTTAATATGTGAAGAGCGTCATAAGGTGGTGAACACAAAGCAATTTAAAAAACATTACACTTATAGGAAGGGAAATGATCTGGATAGGTTTACACTTCCTGTGTTAGTTAGATCTGGACATGTGCAGAAAAGCCAAGTACAGCAGAAGACAAGTTCCCGTTGGACATCTGTGTACATTGGACAATAAAGTAATCTTGCCAAGACAAGGATAATACCGCAGTCGATGACAGGACAAGTATCTGGAAGGTAGAGGTGTTAAGTGCCACATGGTATAACAACAGTTGTTTGGCTGGCTGTAGTTTGATGTTGGGTGTGCGGTTGTGTTGTGGTTACAAAAACAGGAGGGGACAAGGGTTTGTTCTTGGGTGTGGTGTTGTTACAGAGGCAGAGAGGATGTGAATGTAATGTTAGGTGGGGTTGTGGTTACACCGACAGAAGGGAAGCGGACACTACTCACGTAGCAGCTGCCTCATCACTCTGCAGATAGCATCTCTGTAGTTCTCTCTGGACACATCTGCAGGGAGGGAGAGAGAGTTGAGGCATTACAACTCTGGCTAGCCACACTATGAACACATCCCAGTCACAATATGACTGCCCACACAAAGAAATCAGAGCACAGCTAACTAGAAGGGTAGTTAGTAATACTCCCTACCATCGGCCATCCCTGTGAAGAGGTTAGTCTCCCCCAGATTCACCATGCTAGTCACCCTGATGGAGAAAGAGGTTTCAAAGTTAAAACACACTGTTGGTGAAACACTGACAACAAATTACTTTATAAATACATTTTATTGATTAACTTGTTTGCAAATTAAATGTGTCCTACTCACAGTTCAGAGATGGGCTCTCCTTGCAGCAGGGGCAACAGGCTACCTGCTCCCAGAAGGCAGTGTTGTACAATGGACAAACTTTGTAGGACGTCATCCCTGAAAAACAGAATGAAGATAGTTACATGCAGGGTCCACATAACACTGACTACACATTATAGAGCAGAACAGGGTTGTGTTCAGCGGGGCGAAAACGTTTTGAAATGGAGGTAGCAGCTAAACTCTTCAAGACAATAGCACACTTGTCCATTGCAAAACGTTCTTGCTACTGTGTGCATTACTGAAGTAGTGGTGTAGTAGAGACCCAGGCTTGTTTTAAAAATGGTGTTCCTGCTTCTGGTTCAGATGAACATGAAAAGGTTAGCTTATTCTTGGATGTTCAGTATCCTAATCTTGCACCTCCACCTGTCTACTCCAGACTTAACCAGTCGCTAGCACACTGTTTAATGGGTCTTCAACCTGGTAAAGTCCTGGCAAAACGTGTTTCTCTAATTGGGAAAGTTTATGTAGTCCTTCTGTGTTTGTCTGTTTGATAACAGATGAATAGGACCCTTTTCTCACCATCTTTTAGTTAGTTACTTTGTTTATCCCTCACCTGGTCATGTCCCGTTCCCCCTGGGCATATCTCTGTAGTCGGAGCAGCTCTGGCTGTAGGATCAGGTCTAGAACGTAGAACACAAAGCTGGTCTCCTCCACTCTGGGGACGTGCCACTGGATGTTCAGGTTCCACAGGTCCCCCGGACGACCCCAATCCTGGAGACACAGAGAAAAATTGTTTTTTTCTGGGGCTTAGGTGGTGGGCGTGAGTAGAGCCCAACCCATATATCAGACGATATTGTCCTTTTACAGATACACCGGTCAATAATTCCACCGATAACCAATAAATATGATGAAACAAACTAATCTCAATCCAATCTGAACACTTGCGGCCATTCTCATTATGTGTTATTGTAACCATGTATTAGACATTTGCTCTGTTGGATGGAAATTTGTGAGAATTCAGTGTGGAAAAATTATACTTTTTAATTTCTTTGCAGTAAAACAGTATAATCAACATCAGTATGTTTTGTCCCCCCCAAAAAACACATTGGTTGGGCTGTAGGCATGGGGTGTGGCCAGTGGCGTAGCTTCCGCCGGTGTAGCCGCACCATGCATTGGCCCAGTGATGGGCCCAGACCTGTGGAGCCATGGGCCCAGTGACGGACCCAGATCTGTGGAGCCATGGGCCCAGACCTGTGGAGCCATGGGCCCAGTGACGGGCCCAGACCTGTGGAGCCATGGGCCCAGTGACGGGCCCAGATCTGTGGAGCCATGGGCCCAGTGGCGGGCCCAGATCTGTGGAGCCATGGGCCCCCTTTGTAATTTGAATACCGCCCCACCATGCCCAAGTATTAATTGTTGACGCAGGTCCATCTCATTACGATTTGACGAGAAGATCTTTCTTTAAAGTTGGCTATATGATAGATAATCCCACTGATGGCTTCACCAACTAAATGTATTTTTGACAGTACATAGGTCAACATGATATTTTTGTGTATTGATGACAATAAATCAAATTAATTTGCTAAATAAATCATATTATTCAAAACCATGTTAAGATAATGAAATGCATTATGGGATTCATTGTGCAAATACTCTCTAAAGCATTGTTGTTTGTGTCATTGTTTTAAGCAATAGTTGAGCTAGCTATCAAGAGACAACGTCCGGAAAAAAGAGAAAGTTGAGTAACGTGAGTACCGCAGCAAATTTCTGGCGACAGGTGTTGGAGCGCATAGTTAATGTAACTCTCATACTTACGTCATGTAATTCGGCGTTCAGATGGCACCGTGAAAAGCTGGGGCAGGCCAACAGTGGGAATTTTCTCGGTATAATCGAACTGCTGTAATTTTTACGACCCAGTTCTGAAAGAACTTTTAGAACGCCCCGCAGGTTCCGTTAACTATCTCATTCCTCAAATCCAAAATGAGCTGATTTATATCTTAGCTGCGTGAGTGAAGTGTGACATTCAGGGTGAGATACAGGAAGCACCATTTTTATCCTACTATTATGGACACCACACCGGATGTATCCAAATTTTTCCCCATTCCTCCTTGCAAAACAGCTCGAGCTCAGTGAGGTTGGATGGAGAGCATTTGTGAACAGCAGTTTTCAGTTCTTTCCACAGATTCTCGATTGGATTCAGGTCTGGACTTTGACTTGGCCATTCTAACACCTGGATAGGTTTCTTTTTTAACCATTCCATTGTAGATTTTGCTTTATGCTCTGGATCATTGTCTTGTTGGAAGACAAATCTCCGTCCCAGTCTCAGGTCTTTTGCAGACTCCATCAGGTTTTCTTCCAGAACGGTCCTGTATTTGGCTCCATCCATCTTCCCATCAATTTTAACCATCTTCCCTGTCCCTGCTGAAGAAAAGCAGGCCCAAACCATGATGCTGCCACCACCATGTTTGACAGTGGGGATGGTGTGTTCAGGGTGATGAGCTGTGTTGCTTTTACGCCAAACATAACGTTTTGCATTGTTGCCAAAAAGTTCAATTTTGGTTTCATCTGACCAGAGCACCTTCTTCCACATGTTTGGTGTGTCTCCCAGGTGGCTTGTGGCAAACTTTAAACAACACTTTTTATGGATATCTTTAAGAAATGGCTTTCTTCTTGCCACTCTTTCATAAAGGCCAGATTTGTGCAATATACGACTGATTGTTGTCCTATGGACAGAGTCTCCCACCTCAGCTGTAGATCTCTGCAGTTCATCCAGAGTGATCATGGGTCTCTTGGCTGCATCTCTGATCAGTCTTCTCCTTGTATGAGCTGAAAGTTTAGAGGGACGGCCAGGTCTTGGTAGATTTGCAATGGTCTGATACTCCTTCCATTTCAATATTATCGCTTGCACAGTGCTCCTTGGGATGTTTGAAGCTTGGGAAATCTTTTTGTATCCAAATCCGCCGTTAAACTTCTTCACAACAGTATCTTGGACCTGCCTGGTGTGTTCCTTGTTCTTCATGATGCTCTCTGCGCTTTTAATGGACCTCTGAGACTATCACAGTGCAGGTGCATTTATACGGAGACTTGATTACACACAGGTGGATTGTATTTATCATCATTAGTCATTTAGGTCAACATTGGATCATTCGGAGATCCTCACTGAACTTCTGGAGAGAGTTTGCTGCACTGAAAGTAAAGGGGCTGAATAATTTTGCACGCCCAATTTTTCAGTTTTTGATTTGTTAAAAGTTTGAAATATCCGATAAATGTCGTTCCACTTCATGATTGTGTCCCACTTGTTGATTCTTCACAAAAAAATACAGTTTTATATCTTTATGTTTGAAGCCTGAAATGTGGCAAAAGGTCGCAAAGTTCAAGAGGGCCGAATACTTTCGCAAGGCACTGTATGTGGACGTAATGAAGGACCCCACCAAGATGGTGCTTTTAAGTGACAAGAAGGACGAGAGGGATGATGCAGCAGCACGGAAAAAGAAAATATTTTTTTTAAACTTTGTCGTTCTGCAGACTTAAGGTTTTAGAAAATGTGAAGGTCAGCCTACTATGCACATAGAGGTCCTGTCTGGATTCCCACAGGATTTTGTGAACGCCAAAGTCACTGCAAAGACCCTTGCTGACAGGAGCTCAGAACACATTTGAAGACACTCGGTGAAGGAAGGCGAGGCGTCATTTTGATGAGCTATGTGAGGAACGACTGTCTGATGGGGAGAGTCAATTTAGAGCCAACGTCTTTAACGCAAACCTTGACATCGTTATCCACCAGCTGTCAAACAGATTTAAAAGTCTGCGGGCAACAACAACTCCATCCATCCCACTACCCTGGCCAACGCAGATGATGCGCTCTATGAGACAGCCAGCCGGCTGACTGAACATTACAGATATATCAGCACGTTTCCCTGGCCAATTACTCTGTTTCAGGGCCTGTTTTAAGAAGGAAATAGCAAAGCACACTATAGTGAGAGACCTGGCCAAGATGCTAATTTTGAATTACAATTCAGTCACTGCTACATTTGGGGAAGTAGTTACAGCGACGCTCCTTTTTGTGACTGCCTGTAACGGTAGCCAGTGCCGAGCGCTCCTTTTCCAAACGGAAAATAATTCAATCATGGGAGCAGCTGAGAAGCAGCATGGGACAGGAGAGACTGAGTGGGTTGGCCATTCTGTCCATTGAAAACACCAGGGCCAGGACCATGGATTTGAATGCCACAGTCCCGTCGAATGCCAATCAAATGAGTGAGTAAGCTTATATTTTTAAAGGACAGGCTACCCAGACAGCCTATATAATTAATTTACATTGCTTGTCAATCTACGACTATGATCGATCTGTCTTTGGAAACCATGTTCTGGTGCACGGCCGCTGAGGCATTTCATTGTCATCATAGCCTATACGTTTAACTAGGCTATAAGAATAATAGTAAGCACATACACATCATATACTGTTAAAAGGCATGCTGCCATTTCAGACTGTTTGAATGCTCCACTTGGTTGATTTTCTGGTGTTTTTGCAATAGGCCTCTGCAGGAGGCAGATCATCTGACATAGCGGTATGTCAGTTTTGACCCCCTGCGTAACTTCAGCAAACATGTACTGGGTCATCAGCTGTGTTTCAGTGTCTGTCAAGAGATTTCTGTTTTCTATATTTTATAAATGTGCAACAATTTCTAAAAACTGTTTTCGCTTTGTCATTATGGGGTATTGGGTGTAGGTTGATTAAATAAAAAAATGTCCAATGATAGAATAAGGCTGTAACGTAACAAAATGTGGAAAAAGTCAAGGGGTCTGAATACTTTTCCGAATGCACTGTATGTTTTTTTTATTTTTTTTTTATGTACACAATCAAAGAGGTTAACTATGGTCATGTGGATTGTGGACTGTATAGATAACATGTCTATTCAAACCACATAGTATAATCTCAATGGTACCCGGTTCACTAAGTCATGGCTATCAATGTATTATAATCATGTCTTGACCTATGCAGCCTTATGCCATATGTTTATAAAGGACCTAAACAATATGTTTATAAAAGGACCTACGTGACCTCCCCACAGCATTACTTAAAAATATAAGATAACTGAGTTGCTAATGGCAGCCTACAGTACACCGGTCAGCTTTCAATTGGAGTTAAGGCATCCGCATGCTTCCCAGCCGAAACAGTTTGAGCATATATTATGACGACACTAAAGTTCTTGTTAGCTTTTTTCACCAGTTGTTCGGCCACACATTTTTTCTTGAGGCAAGCCCAAATCGGTGATTGGTCAACAGTTGGAATTCTTCAGTAAGGTCTTTGTTGTCGTTCAATGAGAGAAGACTAGTTTTCATGCACATTTTGTCATTTAGAAATACTGCACCAAACATGTTAGTTAGATGTACGACAAATCTCCTCAGCAAAAATGTTGAAATCAATGACAGATTTCTTGAGTCATCTTAGATTAATTAAGACTATTTTGAGGAAGTGTATACTGGACAAACAGTACTATTGACGCTTTTTTCTCGTTTTTCAAGCGAATGTCTTTTAAGGGAGTATGCAAGCACTCGTTCGGGTCGCCTAGCCGACTTTGGCTAGCGAAACTGAAGCATGCTGACACATTTACTCAATGAAAGGGGGCAGCACTGAGCGAGCCTGCAACATCACTTCCTGTAGAAGCTCAAACAGCGCATGTTGTGTCTCCATGAGATGTCATCTTAACCAACTTCGTTTGGCCTAAATGCACTATTGAGTCTTCACATAGGAATCAATGGTTTAGTCCATTCATATATAGTCAATGACATGCACGCAAATAACACACACACACACAGACATACAAAACACACACACACGTGCTTGTCTTGTAGTCCTGACATCAATTCTAAGAACAGCAGGCAAGACACCTTATTTGGCATCTAGTGCCATACAGGCTTTAATCCATTGAGCTAGCCAACAATTTGCCCTGGGGTGCGTCCCAACAATCTCTCCTTCATCCTGAAGTGAACATTCACTACTCCACACACATTTTAAAGCATTGAATTGTTAAAAGGCATGGCCTAGATATACCAGGTATTTCCTTTAAAATCCATGAGAGTGCACACTTCAGGGAGAAAGGTTATGTCTCTACCTCTACTGGGGGGTGACATAGTGAAGACATAATAGGATCACATGCCAGGCCATAGAGATGGATAGAGGGTGCACTTGCCACAAAAGCATTTTAGTGTGGGCTGGGATTTCACAATTGTACTTCCTATGGGCAAAGATAGGTGTCCTCTATCCATCTCTATGGACCCTTCTCACTGACTAAGTGGACAGGGGAGGGCTGAAGAGAGTAAATGAGGAAGGGAGGAGGGAGAAATATAGAGTTAACAGGGCAGAGGCATGTTATGCACTGGACCATTACTAGTCTGGTCTGGTTCCTTTGACACACTTTCTTACCGAAGGTCCAGAGTGACTGATAAATGATAAGACCAATCAAGAAGATAATGTAAAAAGGTATAAAATAACACCATTTGTGATAGAAATGGACAGAAGTGCTGATAATCACCATTTTTCACAGTTTTCTGGGTTATAAATATATATTCCTAAAAGAATATGTAGCAGAAATTTGGCAGGCAGGAATCTGAAAAAATATCAAACTAAAGTTTTGAACTTGATAGTTAGGTAGTCCTATATGGGCTGTTGAACGTCACCTGGTACCCTGCAGTACTCTGTGGGGTAGATAGATGTGTTACCCCTAACACCAGCCCTGCATGTACCATTAACTCTAACCCCCTAGCCCTGTACTTAACCCTATACTGTACATACCTTGATGGGCAGGTAGTCCTGTGTGGGCTGCTGAAAGCCTCCAGGTACACTGCAGTACTCTGTGGGGTAGATGAGGGCTGTAGACCTCAGGATATGATGCAGCAGGTTACAGGCCAGGGCGTAGCCCTGTTTACACTTTAGATGGAGGGTCAGCTGCAGGATCTGAACCAGCTGAGTGCTGTAGGGGAGGATCTTGTCCCCATCCACACGAGTCACCTGGGGAGAACAAGGTTAGGAGAAAAAATATAGACTGCACCTGTGTTCTGTTCATTAGGGCACAATTCTTTTTATTTATTTTGCTACGGAAAACAAAAAGAAGCTTTCTTATCAGATAATATTAGGTTAGTAACTCCCGCATTTCAAAAATGTTTTCCTGTTTGGTGTCTACTGACAGGTGAAGGGAACAAGAGAGTCTCTCAGTCCAGTCGGTATGAACACAGGATGATGACCTCACCTCTGACAGTAGCTGAAGGTTCCATAGTAACTCCTTATCCAGTTCCTCCTCACTCAACACCTCTTCATCTGGAAATCATCAAGAACAACACGACAGAGATGGTGAGATACTCTGAGGCCAACTCAGAACAAGGATCCAATGATTCCCACTTCTCCCCAACTCTAAGCCCTTCATAGCAAATCAGCACACAGAATCATCTTGATCAAATCATGGTTTGATTAAATCAAGATTTGAATTTATAGCCCCAGAACACACTTCCTACTTAGTGAATACTTACTGACAGCGATCTGGTTTATGGCATTGCAGCAGTGGGGCACAAAAAGCTTCAGAGACTGTGCCGGGTGACACTTGGAAGCTGCTCTGCACATGTCAGCCACCATCCTTCCAGCCACACGAGTCTCAAAGATGTTGGTGGTGGCAAAGTTGAAGACCTTCTCCAGAGCCACCTGAGTACAGCCAGGAGAAACAAACGGTTGAGTGAGTGAGTGAGTGAGTGAGTGAGTGAGTGAGTGAGTGAGTGAGTGAGTGAGTGAGTGAGTGAGGTGAGTGAGTGAGTGAGTGAGTGAGTGAGTGAGCGAGCGAGTCTACCTTGAAGATGTCTATGGAGCACTGTGTGAGGATGGTGCTGAAGGTAGAAGATAGTCCCAGCTCCACCAGGCTCTCCAGATGGGTCATCTTCTCTGTCTCTGTCTCCTCTCTGGTCTGCTCTAGAGTACTGCTGTCTATCAGGGCAAAACACCTGGACAGAGATAAACACATGCACAGACACAGTTTAGAACTGCTATGCCGTTCCACTGATGACATGTATGCATACATAGGCTACATACATCACCAAAAGTATGTGGACACTTGAACATCTCATTCCAAAAATCATGGGCAATACTATGGAGTTGGTCCCCAATTGACTGCTATTACAGACCACTCTTCTGGGAATGCTTTCCACTAGATGTTGGAACATTGCTGCGGGGACTTGATTCCATTCAGCCACAAGAGCATTAGTGAGGTCGGCACTGATGTTGGCCGATTAGGCCTGGCTCATAGCCTGCATTCCAATTGATTCCAAAGGTGTTTGATGGGATTGAGGTCGAACGATTATGATTTTTCAACGTCGATACAGATTATTGGAGGACCAAAAAAAGCTGATTCCTATTCACACATTTGTAATAATGACAATTACAACAATACTGAATAAACACTTATTTTAACTTAATATAATACATTAATAAAATCAATTTTGTCTCAAATAAATAATAAAACATTTTTAATTTGGTTTAAATAATGCAAAAACACAGTGATGGAGAAGTAATAGTGCAATATGTGCCATGTAAAAAAGCATTTAAGTTCCTTGCTCAGAACATGAGAACACATGAAAGCTGGTGGTTCCTTTTAACATGAGTCTTCAATATTCACAGTTAAGATTTGGGTTGTAGTTATTATAGGACTCTCTATCTCTCTCTCTATACCATTTGTATTTCAAATACCTTTGACTATTGGATGTTCTTATAGGCACTTTAGTATTGCCAGCCTAATCTCAGGAGTTGATAGGCTGGAAGTCATAAACAGAGCTGTGCTTCAAGCATTGCGAAGAGCTGCTGGCAAACGCAGGAAAGTTCTGTTTGAATGAATGCTTATGAGCCTGCTGCTGCCTACCACCGCTCAGCCAGACTGCTCTATCAAATTATAGACTTAATTATAACATAATAACACACAGAAATACGAGCCTTTGGTCATTAATATTGTCAAATCCGGAAACTATCATCTAGAAAACAAAACGTTTATTCTTTCAGTGAAATACAGAACCGTTAAGTATTTCATCAAATGGGTGGCATCCCTAAGTCTAAATATTGTTGTTACATTGTACAACCTTCGATGTTAAGTCATAATTATGTTAAATTCTGACAAATTAATTACGGTCTTTGTTAGGAAGAAATGGTCTTCACACAGTTTGCAACGAGCCAGGCGGCCCAAACTGCTGCATATACCCTGACTCCCTAGTTTACCTAGTTAATATTGCCTTGCTAACATGAATTTCTTTTAACTAAATATGCAGGATTAAAAAAATACATAAGGCAGGCAGGCATTGATGTTTATGGTTAGGTACATTGGTGCAAAGACAGTGCTTTTTTCGCAAATGCACTTGATAAATCACCCGTTTGGCGAAGTCGGCTGTGATTCGATGATAAATTAACAGGCACCGCATTGATTATTTGCAATGCAGGACAAGTTAGTTAAAATAGTAATATCAACAACCATGTGTAGTTAACTAGTGATTATGTTAAGATTGATGTTTTTTTATAAGATAAGTTTAATGCTAGCTAGCAACTCACCTTTGCTCCTTGCTGTACTCGCGTAACAGGTAGTCAACCAGCCACGCAGTCTCCTCGTGGAGTGCAATCTAATCGGCTATAATCGGTGACCAAAAATGCCAATTACCGATTGTTATGAAAACTTGAAATCGGCCCAAATTAAATCGGCCGACCTCTAGTCAGGACTCTGTGTAGGCCAGTCAAGTCATTCTACACAGATCTCGACAAACCATTTCTGCACGGACCTCGCTTTGTGCACAGGGACCTTGTCATGCTGAAACAAAAAATGGCCTTCTCCAAACTGTTGCCACAAAGTTGGAAGCACAAATTTGTCTAGAATGTCATTGTATGCTGTAGCGTTAAGATTTCTCTTCACTGGAAAGGGCCTAGCCCGAACCATGAAAAACAGCCCCAGACCATTATTCCTTCTCCACCAAACTTTACAGTCAGCACTATGCATTGGGGCAGGAAGCCCTCTCCTGGCTTCCGCCAAACCCAGATTTGTCTGTTGGACTGCCAAGAGGTGAAGCGTAATTCATCACTGCAGAGAACGCGTTTCCACTGCTCCACAGTCTAATGGCGGTGAACTTTACACCACTCCAACCGACTATTGGCATTGCGCATGGTGATCTTAGATCTTGTGTGCGGCCCCACGGCAACGGAAACCCATTGAAGCCGATGTTGTTTCCAGAGGCAGTTTGGAACTCGGTAGTGAGGGTTGCAACAGAGGACAGAAGATTTGTACATGCTTCAACACTCGCGGTCCCGTTCTGTGAGCTTGTGAAATAACCAAAACCACTCATTTGAAGGGGTGTCCACAATACTTTTGTATATATAGTGTACATTGACTTCATTCTCCATACTCATACCTGTCCATGAACTGAAGAACAAAGTCCTCAAACTCTGCAGAGGCTGAGCACATCTCTCTCTCCACCTCTGTCAGGTCACTCCTTTCATGAACAGCAGATGAACAGTCCACCAAAGGCACAAGAGTCGCAAACGTAGCAATGAATTGGAATGTTATCTGGAGAAAGGAGGGAGAGCAAAAGTTAGACCTGTAACACACACACACTTCCAAATTGATGACAATCTAGGCCTACGAGAGCTTCTTCTTTCCCCTGAACTCCATTACCTACCATGCACTTGCTGAAGTCGTTGGGGTCGACCCCGGGAAGGGCCCGCATGAGGAGGGGCAGCATGTGTGTGGGGCCCTCGGGGAAGCGCTGGCCCCCAGACACCAGGCTGCGAGCCACACCGATCATACAGCTCAGGGTGGCAGTCAGTTGGTGGGGCTCTGTCAGTGTCTCCATAGCAGGATAGGTTCTATAAAGAGAGCACAAGACAGAATTGAGAAACATAATGTCAAATTCTGCCAAAAATATTGTGATATGATATTTTGGCTATATTGCCCAGCCCTAAGACAAATAGCTTTGTTTAATGTGTTTGTGGTATTTGCCTTAGAACTTTAGTTAATCTGCCTCTTGGAATACAGAACCCCATTCCAATTCTTCCCTCTGTATCCTCTACCCAGTGTTTCCTAAAGATTAGCCTATTTTCCAGGCAGAGTACACAAGTCCCGATTTAACATTCAGGGAGTCTAAAGTTAAATAGAAATCAACTAAAGGGTTGAAGGCTTTAGGCATTGAGGGACAACAGATGTTGTGGGGCCCGCCCCATCTATACAATGAAAGAAGAAACACTACCCATCCACTAATCAGACAGACAGTTTGATTCGACTCACTTCTCCAGCACTGGTGGTATGACAAGTTCGGGCCTCATGAGGGCCAGGTTCTGCAAGGCCTGAGCAGCGTCCAGACTGCCTGTCTTACTGAACATGGCCAGCAGCACCGGCTGCATCATACTCTCCACGAACGCCGTGATGTCCGCCTCTGTCATCTTGTGGCTGTCCGGTACCGGCGTGAGCCACGTGGGTTTCCGGTAGCGCTCCCGGTGGAGCCGCCGCACCACACTGGCCGGGAGGCGCTGCAGCAGCTTCATCAACTTCATCTGGAGATAAAGCGACAGACAGGTGTGAGGACATGAAAACAGAGACAGGTGTGAGGACATGAAAACAGAGACAGGTGTGAGGACATGAAAACAGAGACAGGTGTGAGGACATGAAAACAGAGACAGGTGTGAGGACATGAAAACAGAGACAGGTGTGAGGACATGAAAACAGAGACAGGTGTGAGGACATGAAAACAGAGACAGACAGGGTTAGAGACACTGGCTGAGAGACCGGTGGGAGGACAAAGACAGACCGGTGGGAGGACACTAGCTACACTAGTTCATTTAGCAGACAAGATCTGCTTAGAATTCCGTGGCATTATTTTATAGTAGAAGAATAGAATTGAACAAAGCTGAATAAAATAGAAAGGATATTTTCTGTCATGCTGGAGGATGTTGCAGGCAGCAGAACGTTCTCGACGGCGTCTCCAGACTATGTCACGTGCTCAGTGTGAACCTGCTTTCATCTGTGAAGAGCACAGGGCGCCAGTGGCGAATTTGCCAATCTTGGTGTTCTCTGGCAAATGCCAAATGTCCTGCACGGTGTTGGGCTGTAAGCACAACCCCCACCTGTGGACATCGGGCCCTCATACCACCCTCGTGAAGTCTGTTTCTGACCGTTTGAGCAGACACATGCACATTTCTGGCCTGCTGGAGGTCATTTTGCAGGGCTCTGGCAGTGCTCCTCCTGCTCCTCCTTGCACAAAGGTGGAGGTAGCGGTCCTGCTGCTGGGTTGTTGCCCTCCTACGGCCTCCTCCACGTCTCCTGATGTACTGGCCTGTCTCGTGGTAGCGCCTCCATGCTCTGGACACTACGATGACAGACACAGCAAACCTTCTTGCCACAGCTCGCATTGATGTGCCATCCTGGGTGAGCTGCACTACCTGAGCCACTTGTGTGGGTTGTAGACTCAGTCTCATGCTACCACTAGAGTGAAAGCACCGCCAGCATTCAAAAGTGACCAAAACATCAGTCAGGAAGCATAGGAACTGAGAAGTGGTCTGTGGTCACCACTTGCAGAACCACTCCTTTATTGGGGGTGTCTTGCTAATTGCCTATAATTTCCACCTGTTGTCTATTCCATTTGCACAACAGCATGTGAAATGTATTGTCAATCAGTGTTGCTTCCTAAGTGGACAGTTTGATTTCACAGAAGTGTGATTGACTTGGAGTTACATTGTGTTGTTTAAGTGTTCCCTTTATTTTATTGAGCAGTGTATAATTCACAAGTGATAGGCTAATATTGTCACCCATCAACCTATTCCTGATTTAATTTTGTCTTTACGTACACTAAATAATATATGTGTGACATTTGGTTTGATTTAGAATGGACCATTATCATGCACCTTTCTCGAAACCGGAGCAGCGGGAAAAAAATACATTTTGTTAATTAAATAGTGAATGAAGGACACTTTTCCCTGTGGTTTATTTTCATGCCAGTCAGGTAGGCTATACTTAATATTAGGAAAGTTGAGAAATAAATATAGTAGGCCTAGCCTATACAAAGCTGATCCTCCTATTTTTAATAAAAGCCATAATTCTGTTTTTTCATGCAATTGCATAGCCTATATAGAAATGTTGGCAACATGAGCTCTGTTTGATTAGATTATTGAACACATTTGCATTGATGTCAGAGTGATTAGAGGGACAATAGAGTGCCGAGTACCAGGCAGTTAAAGTTTTGAAGGCTACTAATGACCATCAGCAGCATCAGAGCTTGGAGAAGCCTAATTACCCTGACAAAACGGTCATGTGGAATTTGACTGCCTTCATGACACATGACCGCCGGTGTGGCGGTAATACAGTCACCGCAACAGCCCTAGTCAGGACAGCATGGCCTTAGAACCAATAACTCATCAGGACAGCATGGCCTTAGAACCAATAACCCATCAGGACAGCATGGCCTTAGAACCAATAACCCATCAGGACAGCATGGCCTTAGAACCAATAATCCATCAGGACAGCATGGCCTTAGAACCAATAACCCATCAGGACAGCATGGCCTTAGATTGTGCACAGTTTCATCTCTATATAAAGACCGACAAACTAAGATCTGAAATGTCTGTCACAGATCCAGCTCCCTAAGTGGCTGACGGAATGTCAAATGTCAGGCCAAAGTCATTTTATTAATCCTAAACAAACCCTGTGTCTTTCTATGTCACTTCAGTGATGACCATTACATTACACAATACAACTTTTGCCAATCCAGGACACATAGTGCCCTCAAATTCCCAGCAACAAAACGGGGTCACAAACAACTCTCCCTCCAGACCTGGGTACAAGAACTAAATCTTTCAAATACTTTTAAAGTTCACTTTAGCTGGAGTGCCAAATGAGCAGGGTGTGCACTTTTATGAGCATTCTATTGCGTCAGAAAGGCTCAATCAAGCCCAGGTTTAGTATTTGTAATGGTATCTGAACCCAGGTCTATGTCCCTCACCCATAAATAAAGATTTGTGTATGACTGAAGACACTGCCTGGAGCCAGAGGCTCTGGTCTGATGACGGAGGGGGGGATGTTCCTAGAACAGAATGGCGTGTGCCCCCGATATCAGGTTAACCTTTAATAGCGCGGCTGGTTGCTGCCTCTCTCTCATATGTCATCAGGGTGTTATTTCTGAACTAACAGTACTAGCAGATCCTGTGCCTTCCAAAGAAGGCATCTACAGGAAGTAAGCGTTCCAGTGACTCACCAGCCAGCGTCCATGGTTGGATGGGTGGAAGAAAGATGTGATGCTGTTGAAAAGGCCACTGAGCTGTGCCTGGGCTTGCTTACTGGGGCCTCCCTGCAATCACAGAAACAGATGCTTAACATTAAATATATATAAAAACACTCAGCAAAAAAGGAAACGTCCCCTTTTCAGGACCCTGTCTTTAAAATTCCAAATAACTTCACAGATCTTCATTGTAAAGGGTTTAAACACTGTTTCCTATGCTTGTTCAATGAACCATAAACAATTAATGAACATGCACCTGTGGAAGGGTCATTAAGACACTAACAGCTTACAGTCGGTAGGCAGTTAAGGTCACAATTATGAAAACTTAGGGACACTAAAGAGGCCTTTCTACTGACTCTGAAGAACACCAAAAGAAAGATGCCCAGGGTCCCTGCTCATCTGCGTGAATGTGCCTTAGGCATGCTGCGAGACACAAGGACTGAGGATGTTGCCAGGGCAATAAATTGCAATGTCCGTACTGTGAGACGCCTAAGCCAGCGCTACAGGGAGACAGGATGGACAGCTGATCGTCCTCGCAGTGGCAGACCACGTGTAACAACACCTGCACAGGAACGGTACATCCGAACATCATACTTGCGGGACAGGTACAGGATGGCAACAACTGCCTGAATTACACCAGGAACGCACAATCCCTCCATCAGTGCTCAGACTGTCCGCAATAGGCTGAGAGAGGCTGGACTGAGGGCTTGTAGAACGGCAACAGCAAGAACGGGCAAATCTGGTGCAGTCCATGAGGAGGAGATGCATTGCAGTACTTAATGCAGCTGGTGGCCACACCAGAACCTGACTTACTTTTGATGACAACCCCCCCATTTGTTCAGGGACACATTATTCCATTTCTGTTAGTCACATGTCTGTGGAACTTGTTCAGTTTATGTCTCAGTTGTATAACCATAACAAGATTCAACAAATATTTACACGTTAAGTTTTCTGAAAATAAACGCAGTTGACAGTGAGATGCCGTTTCTTTTTTTGCTGAGTTTAAATAGAATTCCATTGTTCTTTTCCTTAACCTTATTTAGGGATACTATGGCGTCTTGTTAAAGTATTTTTATACTTTCTTTATACTTTTCCCCTTCTTCACGACTGTGTGCGGACCATTTTAAGTGCTCGCCTCTCGTTTCCCTCAGCCGTAGCTTCAGGGTTGTCTACGATATCCATTTAGTTTAGCACCAACCTCTCTGATAAACTAGGGCTTAATGGTATTGCATTGTATGATTACAGTACCCCCCTAAAATACATTTACTTCATTTCTATAAGCCAATTATACATGAAAAAAATGTAAATGAACTTGGAGCAATAAAAAGGATTGATTGGGCAACACAGATTGTGTACAGTGACTGACCAGTAAAGCTGAGACCCAGAGGACCACGTGCCCGACGTCGTAGGCGTTTGTCAGGTATCTGGGAACCAGCATCTGACTGGTCCCCACCGGGAGGTTCAGACTACGTAGGATTCTGGTGAAGATCTGGAATCATAAAGGAGCAAAAGTGTGAAAATGAATACATTATATTGTTCTTTCATTGAATGTGTTGTCCAATGCAGTGGTTCCCAACTTCAGTCCTCGAGTACCCCCAAAAGCATATATTTTTGTTGTATCCCCGGGGGAAAAAACCGCCTGATTCAACTCATTGAGGTCCTGATGATTAGTTGACAAGAATCAGGTGTGCTTGTCTGGGGCTACAATAAAAATGTGAACTGATGGTGGTACAGAAGGACAGGAATTGGCAACCACTGGCAAATTACATTCTGATCACAGGATACAGTGCATTCGGAAAGTATTCAGACCCCTTGACATTCCCCACATTTTGTTACGTTACAGCCTTATTCTAAAAATGATTCAATCGTCTTTTCCCCACATCAATCTACACAATACACAAAACTCCAAGCGGGCTGTCATGTGCCTTTTACTGAGGAGTGGCTTCTGTCTGTCCACTACCTTTAAGGCCTGATTGGTGGAGTGCTGCAGAGATTGTTGTCATTATGGAAGGTTCTCCCATCTCCAGAGCTCGGGAGCTCTATCAGAGTGACCATCAGGTTCTTCGTCACCTCCCTGACCAAGACCCTTCTCCCCTGATTGCTCAGTTTGGCCGGGAGGCCAGCTCTAGGAAGAGTCTTGGTGGTTCCAAACTTCTTCCATTTGAGAAATATGTTGGCCACTGTGTTCTTGGGGACCTTCAATTCTGCAGATATATTTTTGGTAGCCTTCCCCAGATCAGTGCAGAGACACATTCCTGTCTCGGAGCTCTACGGACATTTCCTTCGACCTCATGGCTTGGTTTTTACTCTGACATGTACTGTCAACTGTGGGACCTTATATAGACAGGTGTGTGCCTTTCCAAATCATGTGTAAATCAATTGAATTTACCACAGGTGGACTCCAATGAAGTTGTAGAAACATCAAGGATGATTAATGGAAACAGGATGCACCTGAGGTCAATTTTGAGTCTCATAGCAAAGGGTCTGAATACTTATGTAAAGAAGTTATTTCAGTTTTTTAATGTTTGATAAATTTGCATTTCTAAAAACCTGTTTTCGCTTTGTCATTATGGACTATTGTGTGTAGATTGATGAGGATTTATTTGTTTTTGAATCCATTTTAGAATACGACTGCAATGCAACAAAATGTGGAAGAAGTCAAGGGGTCTGAATACGTTCCGAATGCACTGTATATTGTTTTTAATTCATATTTTTTGGGCTACTCAAAAAAAACAAAAATCATTCTTCATTCCATTACATCAGATTTGAGATCAGGGCCTGTTGGCATAAGTAAGTCAGATAACTGTGACGTATCTGTATCAAAACACACTAAAAGACAAGCCAGGAGGATCAACAGGGAAATGTGATACAGTAGTTAATGCCACTAACAGGTATCACTTTCAATGGCTGTCTGGTCATATCTAGTCTGCTATAACATGCACACCAACAACCAATGGTCACAGGTCAAATGATCAGGGATAAGATCTTTGCAGCCACTACCCTTTCCCCTTCAATGTTTTGCAGATCTGAAGGGTCTGGAAAGGTTTAAGCAGTACAGAGCTGGAGCTCAGACCTTATAGATCTGCAAACATGAGTGTTAAAGAACGACTGCCCCTAAAAACCAACTACGCCCTTTGAAAACAGCTTATGTGGCATCGATATGAGTTCAGAAATATTGATTCTAGTGTCACAATTGACTACAAAGTGTAAATAGGATAATTTTGGTAATAAAGTCAGTGTTGTCTAAAACAGAGTTTGGAACCCTAGTGCATCACAATAGGGAAATGAAGGTTGTGTTTGGATTACAATTATGTCAACAAGTCATGCCCCCTTTTGCCCATTAACACGTGGAGGCACCGTGTTATCTGGGAAAAGATTGGGCGAGGTCATTTTGCATGGTCCAGCTGGGCGGTCAACCTGAGACTGGTGTGTTGTTGGTAAGTAGCTATATTTTGTTTATAGATAGCTATCAACATGTCATTATTTGTTAGGCTATGCCACTATGATACTAGGCTATAATAAAGTGATTTAACTAGCTATATATATATAGCCTCTCCCTAACGTGTAACATGAGAGGAAAATTTGTATTCCTAACGTTGCACCTGAAGACAGGTTTGATCCCTGCTAGCTAACGTAAGCTAACGTGACATGTTTGATGCAGGTTGCCAGCTTTCTTTCAATAACTCAACTGGCTAGCAACTGTCCTTGTTTGTTGTGATTGAAAGGCAAAGACACACCGAAGAAACACTCACAAACCACACCCCCAAGACAACTCATGTTATTATTCTGTCACTGCCAATAGCATTTCTTAATGAGCATGGATGAAAAACGAGGCCAAATCAGGAAGTAAAGTTGACTTTAAGGCCAAGGGGAAGGGAGTGAATTGGGACCTGCTGGAAGAGACGAATGGTGTGATGGCGTAGGGTGGAATTGATGGGGTAGTGTTATAGGCACAGCTAGACAAATGTGTCCTTACCTTGGGTATATAAGGGTCCCAGTCAATGTAGCCAATGTTGTCGTTGGCCAACCGGGCAAACAGGTTGACAAGATGCTGAGGAAAACATTCATTGAGGAATAAGTTATCGATTCGCTCAAAGTTTCTGTTTCTATCAAAAGTAACGATGGAAACTGTACTACAATAGCCTGGTGCAAGATCTGTTTGTGCTGTCTTGCCAAGACAGCACAATCAGACATTAGCCAATCAGACACTACACACACCACAATCAGACCGGGCATCAGGCTAATACTACCACACACACACACACCGGGCATCAGGCTAATACTACCACACACACACCACAATCAGACCGGGCATCAGGCTAATACTACCACACACACACACACAGACCGGGCATCAGGCTAATACTACCACACACACACACACCGGGCATCAGGCTAATACTAACATACACACACACCGGGCATCAGGCTAATACTAACATACACACACACACACACACACCAGGCTAATACTACCACACACACACACCAGGCTAATACTACCACACACACACACACCAGGCTAATACTACCACACACACACACACACACACACAACACACACCAGGCTAATACTACCACACACACACACACACACACACACACACGGCTAATACTACCATACACACACACACACACACACGGCTAATACTACCATACACACACACACACACACACACACACACACACACACAGGCTAATACACACACACACACATACTACACACACACACACACACACACACACACACACACACACACACACACACACACACACACACACCAGGCTAATACTACCACACACACAAGGCTAATACTACCACACACACACCAGGCTAATACTACCACACACACACCAGGCTAATACACACACACACACACACACACACACACACACACACACACACACACACACACACACACACACACACACCACACCAGGCTAATACTACCATACACACACACACACACACACACCAGGCTAATACTACCATACACACACACACACACACAGGCTAATACTACCATACACACACACACACAAGGCTAATACTACCATACACACACACACACAAGGCTAATACTACCACACACACACACACACACACACACACACACACACACACCACCAGGCTAATACTACCACACACACACACACACACCAGGCTAATACTACCACACACACACACAAGGCTAATACTACCACACACACACACACGGCTAATACTACCACACACACACACACACACACACACACACACACACACCAGGCTAATACTACCACACACACACACACACACCAGGCTAATACTACCACACACACACACAAGGCTAATACTACCACACACACACACGGCTAATACTACCACACACACACACGGCTAATACTACCACACACACACACGGCTAATACTACCACACACACGGCTAATACTACCACACACACATACAAGGCTAATACTACCACACACACACACACACAAGGCTAATACTACCACACACACACACACACACACACCAGGCTAATACTACCACACACACACCAGGCTAATACTACCACACACATACACACCAGGCTAATACTACCACACACACACACACACCAGGCTAATACTACCACACACACACACACACCAGGCTAATACTACCACACACACACACACACACACACACACACATCAGGCTAATACTACCACACACACACCATCACACCAGGCTAATACTACCACACACACACACCAGGCTAATACACCACAGGCTAATACTACCACACACACACACACAGGCTAATACTACCACACACACACACACACACACACACACACACACACACACACACACACACACACACACACACAGGCTAATACTACCACACACACACACACACCAGGCTAATACTACCACACACACACACACACACGGCTAATACTACCACACACACATACAAGGCTAATACTACCACACACACACACAAGGCTAATACTACCACACACACACACACACACACACATACTAATACTACCACACACACACACAGGCTAATACTACCACACACACACACACCAGGCTAATACTACCACACACACACACACCAGGCTAATACTACCACACACACACACACACACCAGGCTAATACTACCACACACACACACACACACCAGGCTAATACTACCACACACACACACACACAGGCTAATACTACCACACACACACACACACACACACACACACACACACACACACACACACACACACATCAGGCTAATACTACCACACACACACATCACACCAGGCTAATACTACCACCACACACACACACCAGGCTAATACTACCATGCACACACACACACACACACACACACACACGGCTAATACTACCACACACACACACACACAGGCTAATACTACCACACACACACACACCAGGCTAATACTACCACACACACACACA